>NC_140174.1:77980005-78253743 GCF_963971535.1 Notolepis coatsorum | reverse complement strand
TAGATAGATAGATAGATAGATAGATAGATAGATAGATAGATAGATAGATAGATAGATAGATAGATAGATAGATAGATAGATAGATAGATAGATAGATAGATAGATTAGATAGATAGATAGATAGATAGATAGATAGATAGAGTAGATAGATAGATAGATAGATAGATAGATAGATAGATAGATAGATAGATAGATAGATAGATAGATAGATAGATAGATAGATAGATAGATAGATAGATAGATAGATAGATAGATAGATAGATAGATAGATAGATAGATAGATAGATAGATAGATAGATAGATAGATAGATAGATAGATAGATAGATAGATAGATAGATAGATAGATAGATAGATAGATAGATAGATAGATCGATCGATCGATCGATCGATAGATAGATAGATAGATAGATAGATAGATAGATAGATAGATAGATAGATAGATAGATAGATAGATAGATAGATAGATAGATAGATAGATAGATAAGTAGATAGATAGGGTTATATATACACAGTATTTATATATATATATATATATATATATATATATATATATATATATATATATATATATATATATATAATATATATATATATATATATATATATATATATATATATATATATATATATATATATATATATATAATAGCAACACGTCTTATCAGAAAACGTAAATAAAGTACTAATCGTCAGGAAAACACTAAATAATGTACGTTATGTTATAGTCATAAGTTATATATTTATATTGTATTGGCAAAAGTCTAAAACAAACGCCGACCAGGAGTTGAACCAGTGGCGGCTGTTGAAAATGATCTAGGTGGGGCGGAACAATGTGTTGGGGATAACGGTTCCGCACGGACAATATTGTTGGTTGCTTTCCTGTCTGCAAATCAGTTCCAGTTAGCTAGCATTAGCAAGCAGACAGTTTTGACGTTGTATTGACAGTCAAACCTTAGCACTTTGAGATTTGGTTCCAAATGTAAAGTGCACTATCTTTATGTATTATGTATTATTATTATTATTATTATTATTATTATTATTATTATTATTATTATTATATTATTATTATTATTATTATTATTATTATTATTATTATTATTATTATATTATTATTATTATTATTATTATTATTATTATTATTATTATTATTATTATTATTATTATTATTATATTATTATTATTATGTTGAATAAAAGTTAACTAAAATTAACTATTTTACCCAAGGATATATCCATGAAATTCGGATTTCGGACGGAGCAGATAGCTATAACGTTATCTCAGTTGTTAAGCCATTTGTCTAAGATAACAAGTGATGACTTCTGTTTAACTCAAATGTTGAAGCATACTGAAGCATATTTTTTCGCTTGCTTACCTTCAACTCATGCAGCCTTGTTGTTGATGTTGTCCGATTCCAACTTGTCCACACGCCTTAAATACACTTTAAATAAAAAAAATTATAAAAAAAGATTTAAGCCGTGTCGCGGCTTGAACTTTCCATAAACATGTCCATATAAATCCATTTAGTTAGATCCAAGTCCAACACTGTCTGAATGTACATTATAGATCTTGTGATTATTATCAATTTCCCACAACGACAAGTTACAACAACCATAGACCTATGACAACAACTAGTAGCCGAGCGAATAGAATAGACAATTCGACAATGACTACTTCCTTCAGGCACTAGAGAAAAGTGCCCACAGGCATCATATTTGAAGACACTTATTGGATTAAATTTAGTTGCTAGGTTCATTCATTTATTTTTTAATTGGCTGAGTGCGCACTAACGCTGGTGCTGATTTCTAGCGCCCGAGAAGAGAGAGGGGGCCAGGGGGGATAAATATGACGCACAAACAATGATTTATATTTGATATATTACACGTTATTGTGAATTTTAAACACAAACTTAAAATGAGTAATTTTTTTTATTTAATTTTTTTTATTATTATTATTTTTTAAACACACATATAAACAAACATGACAACACACGATAAGATACACAAGCATTAATATATAGTGTATATCCAACGAAATTACCATTTATACCAATGTCTTATACAGGATATACCCCTAATACCTGTTATCTAAAAACCTACACACATATGCTCCAGCTCGAACCCCCCCTCCCGGACCCCTCTTTGGATAGTACCTCCATTATCCCTCGCTCCTAACCAGACACTACCATTATAAGCTAGCTTTTATTCTCTCCACCACTTCTAACCACATTGACATTTTGGATTCATTGAGACCCAGAATTCTTGCTGTAGATATTTCTTGATAAATCACATCGAGATATGTAAGAAACCAAACTTTCCGGCAAATTTTTTCCAGTTGAAACCAGCGTGATGCGATCAGCTTTTTAGCTACTGTGATACCCGATAAAACCAATCTCTTTAGCTGTGGATGTACTGCAAATTCAAAAACATCATTCAATAGTAATACAGAGGGGTGTACAGGTATATTCCAAGATACGAGTTTTGATAATTGTTGGGTCACATCTTTCCAGAATATCTTAACTGGTGGGCAGTCCCAATACATGTGCATAAATGTCCCTTCGTCCCCATTTGTACATAAGGAGCATTTGGAGTCTTGTTTAAGACCCGTTCTGTTCAGTCTTATAGGAGTCAAGTATGTCCTGTGAATATAGTTAAGATTGATTTGTTGAAGGTCCGGGTTCCTTGATGTAAGTCGGACATTTGCCCAGGCTCCTTGCCAATCAAAGTCACTTTCCAGGTCTGGTATATCCCTCCTCCAGACAGAGTCTAGTTGGAGGGTTTCATACGAGGACGTTAGTAATTGATGATAAAAATCTGAAACAAAACCTCTCGATGTCTCTCTTTCATAGAAGAATTTGTGGTATCTGTGGTGTTCAATTGGTATGTCTAATGGAACACCGTGAGACTTCAAACATAGCCGTAACTGTATGTAAAAAAGCCATGTGGACTTGGTGAGATAAAAAAAATTGCATATTTCTCCATAACTACAAAAACCCTGTTTGTTAAAAACATTCCCTAATGAGTGTATGCCTTGCTCTTCCCATATAGGGAATCTTATAGGTCGTTTTTCAATTAAGAGTGCATTGTTATTGAATAAGGGAGTATGATTGTGCCATTTATGTGGGTTAGGATATTTTTTTTGTGTTTCACGCCATATCCGGATCGCATGAGTAATTATGGGGCCAAATTTCCGTTCACAGTGCTTGATTGGTAGTTTAGTGTATGCTATGTCCTTCAGTCTATGTGGGGCTACTATGTTTTCTTCTAATTTTCTCCAGGATACTAATGCTTGGGGATCAAACCATGTTGTCAATGGTCTTAATGTGTACGCCTTAAAATAGTGGAAAAAATCTGGAAATGCCATGCCACCGTCTGCTTTATTTCTCTGTGTGGTGGATCTTTTTATACGTGGTGGTTTGTTATTCCAAATAAATTTGTATGCGGAGGACAGTGGCGGCTCGCCACTAGGGGCGCTCGGGCGCCGCCCCCCCTCAGGAACTACCCTGGTTATATGAGAGAACAAGAAAAATAAGTTTTTAGTTTTTTGTTTTATAGCCCTATAAATAATATAAACATGTTTAAAATGAATAATATTTACTCATTTTAAGTATGTTTGTATTTCCAATGCACAATATAACGTTATTATCGCAATTAAAAAACACTCGTTTTCCAGAGCAGGAAGTGACATCACGTTTTTTAATTTTTTTTTATTTTTCGTATTTCTCGGCCCGGGCTATACGCGATAGCGCTCTGAGTGCGCGTCACAGTTTGATCGCTGTATCCGTCACAGCCAATCAGTGCATAACGCGTTGTGCGTTGAAATATGACTATTATGTTGGAATCCGGGCGCGATTTGAAGCGGTCTAGCCAGTAGCGTCAAGAATATCTGTAGCCGCATTTCGCGGAGACGCTCTCTGATTGGCCGACGCCAGTATTTTTTTCCGTAGCAGAATTTCACAGAGACGATCTCTGATTGGCCGAATCCAATTTCTAATGTTCCAATTCTAGGTTATTCCTAGGTTGGTCGGTGGAGATAGTTGTGTTGTTGTGAGAATGATGCAGGCAGCTGTTTGTCTTAGACGAGCGTGCCGTGACTGCAAGTTCTTTAGACTGTTAAGCTTAGGCACTCTTTCAAAGTTGGTTAAGGTTAGAGTTTGTCTTAAAGCATGGCGATAGAACGCCAGGTAGTTTGCAGTCTGTTCGAGCGGAAATGGACAAAGGAATGTACTTGTGTTGTGCTAACAAGCTAACACTTGGCTAACAAGCTATATGGCGGATGCAGTCTGGAGACAGACTACAGTGGACAGTGGTCTGGAATACATCATCAGTGGATTATACACGTTTATCAAGCTCTCCTGCCCTGGACGTTTCAACTAAACAGTGAGTCTCTCTCTCTCTCTCTCTCTCTCTCTCTCTCTCTCTCTCTCTCTCTCTCTCTCTCTCCTCTCTCTCTCTCTCTCTCTCTCTCTCTCTGTGGTTAACGTTAACGTTTGTAAATAGTTTTTTTTAGGAGCAGTACTGTTAGGCTACTGCTGGCCATTCATGAAGCGAGACATTGCTGATTGTTTATTTATTTTATAACACAAGACTATGACTACCAACTGCCTAGCCAGCCGTGTATCAATCTTGGATGCAATAATAACGTTACCACACTGACTATGTCGATGGCTCATTGATTTAACTACTGCAGCTCTCTCGGATTGAAAATACGTGGATTATGGCTTGTTCAATATCGTCTATGTTTGAATGAATGAATGAATGAGAACTTTATTAACAGATTGCAGAATGGGTACAATACAGTACGGCTCAATACACACAATTGTTAAGGGGATGCAGACCAGAGAAAGACGTTTGTCTTGTTTACATCAGGGTCCCAGATTTTCGATTCATATCGATAGTTTAATAGCTAGCCTTGGCTCGTTTAACAATATGCAAAATATGTGTACAGCCCTGTACTCATACTGAAGTTATTCTTGGTATATAATAGGTCTGATTGTGTAACGAATCGATTCCACGTCGCGCTGTGTGTGAGAGAGAGAAGGAGAGAGGGAGAGATCTGCCTGTGTTTGGAGACGGGCAAGTTTTGTTTCTAACTTTTCTATTTATATATTGTGTTTCAAGTTGTGAATTAGAGTCTAGACTATACTTTATTTGACTGGTTGTGTGTTGTTGTAGTAACAGCTGAGCGACTCGTTCATAAGAGCCGATTCATTGCCGTGAGCGTGAGTCGAATCGCTCACGTCTTGCCATGAGTCTGTTGCGTGGTACTGTACTGTACATGTTTGCAAAATGTTTGGTATAGCGCCCCTAGTGGCGAAGTACCCACCGGCCGCCACTGGTGGAGGAGTGTAATTTTTTCCAGTAACCCTCTGGAGGGGGTAACGGTAGCATTGAACTGAAGAAGTTGATTCTAGGTAGTACATCCATCTTAACTATTGATATCCGTGCCTGTACTGAGTTTTTAAGTTTTGCCCACCTATCAAGGTCGTCTTTGATTTTGTTTTGGATTTTTGTGTAATTGTGCTTCACCGTTTGTCTTATGGTGGGGAATATTTCCACTCCCAAGCATCTAAAATATTTTACCATAGGTATCTCTCCTGGGAGGGTTATATCTTTTTTTGCAGGGGTGTTAAGTGGAAGGAAAGCCGACTTCGGCCAATTTATCTTAAATCCCGATAAATCACCAAAGTTCTCAATCAACTTGAGCAGATGAGGCAATGTGGTGTTGGGGTTTTGCATGAACAGTATTACGTTGTCCGCATATAAACAAATTTTATGTTGTGTGCCCTTGATTACGATTGGTTCTATGGATTGGGATTGTCTTATATATTGTGCTAAAGGCTCTAATGAGAGATCGAATAGTCCGGGACTAAGAGGGCAACCCTGTCTGGCTGAGCATGATACCGGAAAGATTTTGGAGATGATTGTACCTGTTGTAATCATGGCCGATGGGTCTTTGTATAATACTTTAATCATATCAATGAATCCTTTTCCTAACCCCATCCTTTCTAATACTGCCCATAGATACAACCATTCCAACCTATCAAAAGCTTTCATTGCATCCAGGGACAGCATCGCCTTAGGTGTGGTGTCGTCCTTGCTGGCATCTAGTACGTGTATTATTTATTTTTTAAATGTTTATTATATTTTTAGGGGTTGAAATCTAAAATCCAAAACAACTATTTCTTCTTTCTTTTTCTCTCTACACCAGGGGGGGGGGCAGCGCCCTAGCGCCCTCTATGGACCAGCCGCCACTGAGTTGAACCAACAACCATTGCAGTTGCAGTTGCAGGCAAATGCTCTCACCACTATCTAACTATGATTATAGTTAGCGTTATGGTTAGTTTTAACATTCACTTAACCGTTATGGTCAAGACATAAAGTTATAGGCTCATGGTTAGGGTTCGATCCCCAGCAGGGGAACTTAAACGTTTTTGGAAACATAAAAACATTATTTTTTGAATATGTAATACAGTATATGTAGTTATCTGAAATACGTACACATGTTACATTTTACAAGTAGTTTACACATACAAGGAATTTGATTTGGTGCAACTCATTTGCCGCCAAAAACGAGAATACTCGTAATTTCTAGTTTTTTGGATCCTTTGATCTTTTTCCTTTGATCCCCATTCTAAACACTCATGTGGACCTCCCTGTATCTCCCTGGCACAGCTGCCTACGTTAAAATTGCAATGATGATCGAATCCCGCCAAGTGGCAGTATCGCCTACCTTTTGAACTGGGTCTGGTCTCTGGGTCTTTCTCTCTCTGTTTTTTTTTTTTGCTGCAGGAACTCCTCCCCCTCAGAGGGAATCAGGACAAAGCAATCGGTCGTAGATTTGATCGCCTCAAACCTATTGTTTCCTGTATGATAGCCATGCCCAATATACATGAGTAATTGCGATCGCGATGGGACGACTGGGATTATTCATTTTGGAGTATCTTCTGACTAAGGTAGGGTCTATTTTAGGTATATTTGCACGAACCTAAAACAGGCTTTTGTATCGATCACAGTGTCGTGTTTTACCGAACCTAAAACATGTTTTTGGTGTTACGAAGCTGGGGGGGAAAGTAGAACCCAATATGCGGAATGACCGGAGAGCACCGAAACTGCAGAATGACTGGTGAAGGGAGGAAACGGAGACGGCAGAATTCGTGTAGATAATGACTCTTTACTGAAGTTCACCAAGCACTACACGAAACAAACAATAACGCCAAAGCCTTGCTGGTACGATAACAAAAGACTAGAGCACAAACAAACGAAAGTAAATGGCGCAAACAAACTGACACAAGAACAATAAACTGGAGAAACGTAAAACAAACAGGCAAAAACAAATACTACACTTACTAGGAAACCAAGGGAGAGCAACGACGTGGGCAGGAACAGGTAACAGGAGGAAATGACGCCACGACGAGGAAAGGGAGACACACACATATATACCCTGACTAATTAACATTGGCAACACCTGGTCAGGCCAGTCTAACACAATATTAACAAACTAAACACAAGCAAAGATTACAACAACACTAGACAGGAGAGAACATCACACCAGGGAAGGGAATGACAACAATGACAACACGCACCACGAAATCACACTAATCATACTATTAATTATATGAATAACATTAGTCAATATGTTTAATGTGCTAGCCTGCACCATCTGCTGGTGACCACTAGAGGGTGGTATGAGACCATTGAAAGGAGGTAGAGAGTGTCCAGTGTTATTGTTCTCCTTAACCCAGGCCCCCCAGGACCTGGGATCGTTACATTTGGTAACGATCGCAGTTTCGAGGTAAAAATACCCCCCCCCTTGATGATTTTGTGAAGAAACATAATGATATACCTTTGATTTGGAAATATTTGGAGTTTCAGGCGAGCAACACAAATGATTTGGGCATATGCATCAGTGGCGTTGTTAGCCCTGGGCTTCCGGGGCTTTAGCCCCGGATGTTTTTCTCCTAGCTCCGGACATAAAAAAAAAAAAAAAAAAAGTTAACATTTTTTTTTAACTTTTTTTTAACTTTTTTTTTTTACTACTTTTTACTACTTTTTTTTTTCAGCATCCCCATTGTCTGCGCTGAATGTTTGTTAGTGTTTGGTATTTTTTGTTGGTTTTTAGTACTTTTAAACATCCATTTTTAGTAAATAGTTTTCATTTGATCCTATAATTTTTTCATTCACCGATTTTTTTTTAATGTCCTGAAAGGCACCTTATAAATCAAATGCATTATTATTATTATTATTATTATTATTATTATTATTATTATTATTATTATTATTATTATTATTATTATTATTATTATTATTATTATTATTATTATTATTATTATTATTATTATTATTATTATTATTATTATTATTATTATTATTATTATTATTATTATTATTATTATTATTATTATTATTATTATTAGTGTGGGTGACCTGGCGAAGCCAGGTTGCCACCCACACTATACATATCCATACTCTTTTTATTATTCTTTATTCTTTATTCTTTATTCCACCGATTTTGCAAACACTTTGCAACACGTAAGCGTTCGCGCCCCATACACGTGAAAGGTATCAAAACGAGCGGCTTGCCTATGGCAACACCGGTCTCCGAACTCGTAAAGTTTCACCGCACCGTCTGGCTACGAATCGACTTTAAACGGTAAAATTTCGGTCCCATTGGGAATGCATTGCATTTTAGAGTGTAGCAGCTGAAATAATCTTTTTCCCCCTACCTTGGGTGAATTGCGAGTGTGATCTCAATTTTGGACGTAGAAATAAAACAAACACATCAAAACGATGACACGGCTATCAACCCGCTCACAAAAGAAAAATAAATGGAATTGGACATTTCTATCTCAACTGACGACCATTTGTTTGAAGGTTCTCCTCCCCATTGACCGCCATGCAATCGCACTCTAGAAATCACATTTTTCACACTATTTTTTAGCCTTCTGTTCCGATCGCCGAAGGAGTGCCACAATATCGCACGAATGTCACAATATCGCGCACAACCCTTCGCCTACTCGTTGTAGTGCTCATGTGCGCGTCACAACGCTTCATCTCTTATAGTTTTCTTTTAATCAATGTGACAATGCAGTCATGCATCTGCCTCCATAGAAATGCATTGGATAGAAAATATGCAAGTCATAGTGATTGCTTCACCTGTGTGGCTCATGGCTCACTCATGATTGGTTCAGCTGTGTGGCTCGTGGCTGAGCTGCCAATGACATCATCCACTTAACCCATCATTGGCCATCACTGTGTTGCAGTACTGAATTGCTGACAGCGCCCTCTGTCTTGTGGGTTGTGTCATTGTACTCAGTAGGGATATCCTCTTTCATTTTTCATTGGTCCATGTTGACCACCTTTCATTGGTCGATGTTGACCACTCCCCCGATCCTTAGACCACGCCCCCTTAGGCCACACCCCCTCAGTGTATCTCTTGAACCGTTTGTCGTAGAGACTTGCGGATTGTGCCATTGGTCGATGTTGACCACCTTTCATTGGTCGATGTTGACCACTCCCCCTGTTGACCACCTTTCATTGGTCGATGTTGACCACTCCCCCGATCATTAGACCACGCCCCCTTAGGCCACACCCCCTCAGTGTATCTCTTGAACCGTTTGTCGTAGAGACTTGCGGATTGTGCCATTGTACTCGGTGTAATAGTGTAATAGTGTGTAATAGTGTAATAGTGTGTAATAGTGTAATAGTGTAATAGTGTGTAATAGTGTAATAGTGTGTAATAGTGTAATAGTGTAATAGTGTGTAATAGTGTAATAGTGTAATAGTGTGTAATAGTGTAATATTGTGTAATAGTGTAATAGTGTAATAGTGTGTAATAGTGTAATAGTGTGTAATAGTGTAATAGTGTGTAATAGTGTGTAATAGTGTAATAGTGTAATAGTGTGTAATAGTGTAATAGTGTCTAATAGTGTAATAGTGTGTAATAGTGTAATAGTGTGTAATAGTGTAATAGTGTAATAGTGTGTAATAGTGTAATAGTGTAATAGTGTGTAATAGTGTAATAGTGTGTAATAGTGTAATAGTGTAATAGTGTGTAATAGTGTAATAGTGTAATAGTGTAATAGTGTGTAATAGTGTAATAGTGTGTAATAGTGTAATAGTGTGTAATAGTGTAATAGTGTGTAATAGTGTAATAGTGTGTAATAGTGTAATAGTGTAATAGTGTGTAATAGTGTAATAGTGTGTAATAGTGTAATAGTGTAATAGTGTGTAATAGTGTAATAGTGTAATAGTGTGTAATAGTGTAATAGTGTAATAGTGTGTAATAGTGTAATAGTGTGTAATAGTGTAATAGTGTGTAATAGTGTAATAGTGTGTAATAGTGTAATAGTGTAATAGTGTGTAATAGTGTAATAGTGTGTAATAGTGTAATAGTGTGTAATAGTGTAATAGTGTAATAGTGTGTAATAGTGTAATAGTGTAATAGTGTAATAGTGTGTAATAGTGTAAAATAGTGTAATAGTGTGTAATAGTGTAATAGTGTAATAGTGTGTAATAGTGTAATAGTGTGTAATAGTGTAATAGTGTAATAGTGTGTAATAGTGTGTAATAGTGTAATAGTGTGTAATAGTGTAATAGTGTAATAGTGTGTAATAGTGTAATAGTGTAATAGTGTGTAATAGTGTAATAGTGTGTAATTTACATTTACATTTACATTTAGTCATTTAGCTGACGCTTTTATCCAAAGCGACTTACAAGTTCTGTACGACAAGCCATCAGGAAGAGCACAACTCTATCAGCTGAGTAACAATGTTCATCAAAGTGTAATAGTGTAATAGTGTAAGTGTGTAATAGTGTAATAGTGTAATAGTGTGTAATAGTGTAATAGTGTGTAATAGTGTGTAATAGTGTAATAGTGTAATAGTGTGTAATAGTGTGTAATAGTGTAATAGTGTAATAGTGTGTAATAGTGTAATAGTGTGCAATAGTGTAATAGTGTAATAGTGTGTAATAGTGTAATAGTGTAATAGTGTGTAATAGTGTAATAGTGTAATAGTGTGTAATAGTGTAATAGTGTAATAGTGTGTAATAGTGTGTAATAGTGTGTAATAGTGTGTAATAGTGTAATATTGTGTAATAGTGTAATAGTGTGCAATAGTGTAATAGTGTAATAGTGTGTAATAGTGTAATAGTGTAATAGTGTGTAATAGTGTAATAGTGTAATAGTGTGTAATAGTGTAATAGTGTAATAGTGTAATAGTGTGTAATAGTGTAATAGTGTAATAGTGCAATAGTGTGTAATAGTGTAATAGTGTGTAATAGTGTAATAGTGTTATAGTGTGTAATAGTGTAATAGTGTAATAGTGTGTAATAGTGTAATAGTGTGTAATAGTGTAATAGTGTGTAATAGTGTAATAGTGTGTAATAATGTGTAATAGTGTAATAGTGTGTAATAGTGTAATAGTGTGTAATAGTGTAATAGTGTAATAGTGTGTAATAGTGTGTAATAGTGTAATAGTGTGTAATAGTGTAATAGTGTGTAATAGTGTAATAGTGTAATAGTGTGTAATAGTGTAATAGTGTGTAATAGTGTAATAGTGTAATAGTGTAATAGTGTGTAATAGTGTAATAGTGTAATAGTGTGTAATAGTGTAATAGTGTAATAGTGTAATAGTGTGTAATAGTGTAATAGTGTGTAATAGTGTAATAGTGTGTAATAGTGTGTAATAGTGTAATAGTGTAATAGTGTGTAATAGTGTAATAGTGTGTAATAGTGTAATAGTTTGTAATAGTGTAATAGTGTAATAGTGTGTAATAGTGTAATAGTGTGTAATAGTGTAATATTGTGTAATAGTGTAATAGTGTTGCGGGTTGTGTCATTGCACTCAGTAGGGATATCCTCTTTGATTGGTCTATGTTGACCACTCCCCCGATCATTAGGCCGCGCCCCCTTTTTGTATCCTTTGAACCGTTTGTCATAGAGACTCGCGAGAGACCCTCTCCCCCGTTGGCCGGCGGTGCACAGGCGTCACCCACACTTTCACAATTTCCCCCGCGCGGAATTGTCTAGTTATTATTATTATCATCCAGGAGGTAAAAGACACTTTGGATAGTAGGGACTGCATCTCTGCCTGTCCTGACCAGGAAACACTTTGCAACTGTGATCTCCTCTGGCAATAGTTGGATATTGTAATGTGTGGCGAGGGGTTGCAGCAATTCCACTGAGAGAAACTGGTCTGAGGCTGGATAACATGCCTGTATGCCTCTCATAAGTTGTTATCCAACTCATGAGAACCTGCTCTCAAGCTCTTGCAGCATTCTGTCGACGACTGGATAGAACAGTCTCTGTCTCAGCTGATCTCCTGAGCTGAGGTCTGAGCTTGTGCCACAAGATGACTCAACTACATAACATACTAATCCATCATTTTCTGCTTCCTCCTTTGGCTGGTAGTATGTTCCTCAATCCAAATGCCATTACATATGATAATAACCTTTGAGTGTGTCCTGCACTGTGCTTTTAAATAGTACAGATAGGTATTGAAGATGTGCACTTTAACGCAGCAGCACCTGGAGCCATCCATACCCATGTCCAGTGCCCACTGACAAAGACATGCTCATGATACTGTGATAAACTATAATAAGCTTTAATCGAACCCTGGTTCATTTCCTCGGATAGTCCGGTTGGTTTGGGGTGGTGTGAAAGCTCATTCACTCTTGCAAGTGAACCCTGCTGCGGTTCATTTGAGATGTGAATGCAAAGCGGACCAAAGGCAGGAAAATACCCAAAAATCAAATCTTTTTTTTATGAGAAGACTGAAACATATGTAGCCTATATAATGAAAGACACAATACAGTTTTTTTCCGATTGCTTAAGCATCGGGGCCCGGTGTTTCAAAACACACAATTAGCACAACCACGCACACAATTATCAGAACACCTCAGATCCTTTGCTAAATTAAACACTTGTCAAAACCATACACTAATTTATAAAAACAACATTTTGTTACCATATCAAACACACGTTTCATATGACTTAATTCTGTTTGAACCAGTTACACACACTGCTGTGCTTAACCTAAAACACATTTAGCAATTCTACTTCTCAGTGATTAGAGTACTGTAAGTGAAGTATGCAGAGAATGTGCAAATATACAATAAATTCACCAAACACTACACAAGACCAATGCTGTAGACTGATGAAAATATAATTTATTTATCTACATAATACATATACCCAAATCAATGATGCAGACTGATGAAAATATAAATTTTCTCTCCATATAACCAAATCAGTCAACATTTCAACATGGAGAATCACAACAAAACATGTCCCAGTTTCCATGCTACTATGTGCATAACACTGTAAGCTCAGAAAATATCAGACAAACATAAAATACTGTATCTAGTACAGGTTAAAATTACAGTAAAACAAAAACAATTTTGAAACATTTTAAATAGAGTACAGAAAATACTAGACATTATCTCTTTGCCTAGCTGGATCTGGCAAGATAATTTTTTGTTGTGATTCTCCATGTTGACATGTTGACTGATTTGGGAAAATGGGAGAAAATGTATATTTTCATCAGTCTGCATCATTGGTTGTCTTGTGTAGTGTTTGGTGAATGTATTGTATATTTTCACGTTCTCTGTGTACAGTACTTCACTCTCCTTCCATTTTGGTTGAAGACAGGTGAACTCACCTGCTGCATTTTTATAGTGCTTAAACCTGATTGGTGTATCTACAATTAAGCAATGGTGTGTTTGTGCATCTGATGGCTGTGTTTAACCAATTGGCTCATATGTGTGGTAATTTGACATTCTGTGTCTAATGTAATGCAAGTGTGTTTAGTGTTTTGCAAATCACTGTGTGTATTGTTTTGCAAAAAGTGTGAGGCTGACATTGTGCTTATAGGGGTGAAAATCTGGGCCTATGTTTTGCTCCTTGAGTGTAAGGTTTTGATAATTGTGTAATACTTTTGATTTGAGTGTTTATGCAATTGAAGAAAACTGTAAAGACTAGAGATTAACTGTTTATTTCTTTTGTACATAGGCTGTACATATGTTTGTTTGTTTATTTGCTTATGTGTATGATTCTTAACTGTGTTTTTATTTTGTTATTGGTGTATATGTGTGTGTGTATGTATGTACAGTATATGTATATATATATTATATATATATATATGTGTATATATGTATATTTGTACTCCTGTTGGGGCCTCTTGGACCAGATCAATGTTTTATCTGGCTAAATAAAGGTTAAATAAATAAGAAACTGATTATTTGGTCCTGTTAACTTTGAATTTTCTATGGGGACTGCCCAGATCCCTCTCATGGACATGGACCTCACTTTGAGAACCTCTAATGATTCTAGTTCTTCAGTATTCATCCAGTAGCGGCTCGTGGATGCTTCGCCACTAGGGGCGCTATACCAAACATTTTGCAAACATGTACAAGGCACGCATTGGCGAATATTATCACCATTGCCATCGATCAATATCACAGTCAGTCAAATGCAACCACGTTTCCAATAGCCCAACACAAACCCGCACATCTCTCTCTCTCTCTCTCTCTCTCTCTCTCTCTCTCTCTCTCTCTCTCTCTCTCTCTCCCTCTCTCACTCTCTCTCTCTCTCTCTCTCTCTCTCTCTCTTTCTCTCTCTCTCTCTCGCTCTCTCGCTCTCTCGCTCTCTCGCTCTCTCTCTCTCTCTCAGATGATGTCAGATCCATTCAATAATAATCACATTTGTATATCTCGTCATTTTAAACAAGTTACCATTCATTGTCTGAGTGGTTATGCCCCACACGCGGCGAAATTAGAGAGAGAGAGAGAGAGAGCGAGAGAGAGCGAGAGAGAGAGCGAGAGAGAGAGAGAGAGAGAGAGAGCGAGAGCGAGAGCGAGAGAGAGAGCGAGAGAGAGAGAGAGAGAGAGAGAGAGACCACGGCGGGTGCAGCATAACAGAAGAGAGAGAGAGAGAGAGAGAGAGAGAGAGAGAGAGAGAGAGAGAGAGAGAGAGAGAGAGAGAGAGAGAGAGCGTTAGTTAAGCATTAGCTGAGTGGCTAACAGCAGCTAAAGTTAGCTGAGTTGGCTAAGAGAGAGAGAGAGAGAGAATTAACTCACTTTGTTTAATTGAAACGTGGTCCAGCCGGAGGGCTTAATAAAGTGTATGTCCACTGACTGTCCCCCAGACTGTTGTCGATGTATATCCATTCCACTCACTGCCCACTGTCCAGACTCCAGACTGAATCACAAGTTCACAACACACAGCTTCGAACATGTTGCAAACTGTGGCTAAGGAAAAAACTGGCATCGCCGCGTCGGCCAATCAGAGAGCGTCTCCGCGAAATGCGGCTATGGAAATTCTAGACGGAAATTCTAAACGCTTGACTAGACCGCTTCAAATCGCGCCCGGATTCCAACATAATAGTCATATTTCAACGCACAACGCGTTACGCACTGATTGGCTGTGACGGATACAGCGATCGAACAGTGACGCGCACTCAGAGCGCTATCGCGTCTAGCCCGGGCCGAGAAATACAAACAAATAAAAAAATTAAAAAAGTGAGTCACTTCCTGTTCCTGAAAACGAGTATTTTTTTATTTTATATAGTAACGTTATATTGTGCATTGGAAACACAAACATACTTAAAATGAGTAAATATTATTCATTTTAAACATGTTTATATTATTTATAGGGCTATAAAACAAAAAACAAAAAGATAATTCTTCTTGTTCTACTCTCATATAACCAGGGGCCTGAAGGGGGGGCGGCGCCCGTGCGCCCCTAGTGGCGAGCCGCCACTGTATTCATCTCTAATTACTCTAAAATTGCGTATTTCTGTGCCACCAATGTTTTCTAACCCTAAAAACGCCCCTGCTATGCATATAACACGTCATATCTCACGATGTAGAAAAAAATACTAGATTATTTTGGAAAGGGGCGATGTTTAGCGTGGAATAGCACACATACTAAAGTATGTAGAAATGAACTAGTTTGTCAGCGTTGGGCTATAAACAATGCCTGTCAAATGAGCCATACTATTGTCTCCATAGCTATAATACAGAACACACGATGGGTCCACAAACATCGCGAGAATGGTCAATAACGCTGGCGCCATTGAGTAGAGATGGGAAAACAGCGTGGCGGTCAATGAGATAACGGAATTTTAATAAGGTTGAATAAAATAAAAGGTAGATAGATAGATAGATAGATAGATAGATAGATAGATAGATAGATAGATAGATAGATAGATAGATAGATAGATAGATAGATAGATAGATAGATAGATAGATAGATAGATAGATAGATAGATAGATAGATAGATAGATAGATAGATAGATAGATAGATAGATAGATAGATAGATAGATAGATAGATAGATAGATAGATAGATAGATAGATAGATAGATAGATAGATAGATAGATAGATAGATAGATAGATAGATAGATAGATAGATAGATAGATAGATAGATAGATAGATAGATAGATAGATAGATAGATAGATAGATAGATAGATAGATAGATAGATAGATAGATAGATAGATAGATAGATAGATAGATAGATAGATAGATAGATAGATAGATAGATAGATAGATAGATAGATAGATAGATAGATAGATAGATAGATAGATAGATAGAGAGGGGGGGGGGGTGAGAGAGATGTATGTGTCAGTGTCAATAGATGTCGGGGGCTCACGTGGCCCAACCCGCCTAATGTCAGCCATCCGTCAGCAGGGCTGGTCTTTTGTAGCGTCTGTGTCACGCGTGTCACTCCCTCACCTACGTGCATTGTCCCGCTGTGCTCTTTCTCCTCTGTTTTGTTTTTGTTGTCACCTCCCCTCCTCACCCCTCTCTCTCTCTCTCTCCCTCCTGTGTTTTTTCCCTTCCCTTATCCTATTTTTTTTTAAGCGGAGAGTGTTCGTGTGAACGCGGTATGCAAATTAGATGGTTATTACCCCACTGCTCATCAAGCCGCGCGGAGCAGACATTAATAGGCTGATGAATATGCATGCGAATTTGTTAATTAAGTTAATTATTCTGCTGAAAATGCATTCGTCTTCCAAGGACATCTTCCCAGGATTTCAACCTGCTCCGCTCATTAGTCATGCAATATTTCATACAGAGAGAGAGAGAGAGAGAGAGAGAGAGAGAGAGAGAGAGAGAGAGAGAGAGAGAGAGAGAGAGAGAGAGAGAGAGAGAGAGAGAGAGAGAGAGAGAGAGAGAGAGAGGAAAGAGGGAGGGAGGGAGACAGAGGGGGTGAAAGAGCGAATAACGAGAGAAGACAATGCTGTTTATTTTGGTGGGGGGGGGCGGGAGGAGGGGAGTGCGGCACAGGAGGGATGGAGGGTGTCAAGAAAAGTTAGGTTGCAAAAGTAAGCAAGTGTGAAAATGATGTATTTTAACTCACAAATAGGCTGTTCATAATGTGATGCATACTGACTTTTCATAATGGCATGCAAACCATCCACATCCTGATTTTCCAAATATGGCACACATAGCAGGAGCCCACACTTTTTTTTCCCGTGATGGGCTTTATTCTCATACCTCGCTGGTTACCTCTCCCTAATCGCTTATTAAAACGCTCTTAAATGAACTTTTTGTGCCAACTTTCCAACACATTAATTAATTGTTGTAGCCAATTAAGTGCCGTTGTGCAAATGAGCCTCATCACAAATGGTCCTGTAGGGCCACCCCCACCACCCCCTCCTCTCTCTTCACTACTCCCTCCACCCCCCCCCCATCCTTTACCGCACTCTCAGCAGCTTGGGTTCCCACAAGCCCTTGCGCTCTGCCAGAGAGGCAGAGGCTATCTTGAGAATGTTGCATGGTTGCACCTCTTTCTCGTCATTTCTATCCTGCATGTAGTTTAGTAGTCTATTTATGTTGCAGCTCAATCAAAATGCTTGTTTAATGTGAGCATCTTTTAGACTATATGCTACACTTATTTTCCATTTAAAAAGGGAAATAATCTTCTCGTCATCTTTCCTCACCGTTTCTCCCACATGTGATATCTATTTGGGCTTTTTCTGACCTCCACTCCATTTTAGCACTCTGGTGGCAACTGCAAATATTCAGTATTCATTCTCAATTATTTCCCAATAGGATATATATGACAACCCTTGAATGCAAAAGGGGGAAAGAAATCTGTGGCCTTTCAATTCTGAAGAAAATGCACTTAGTTGACTTAGTTCATAGGCAAATTGTTTCTGTTCATTGTAGAAGCTGTTATGAACCAGGAACACATGTAGGCCTATACATCAAGTAGGCTATGATATTCACCAACAACTATCATGCAATAAAATAAGAATTTACATAATAGAGAAGTTAAGTAAAGCTCAAAGCACTCTGAGAGGTCATGTCTAAAGTTACACACTAAGGTCAACAACATGTTGTCATGTCTAAAGTCACACACTAAGGTCAACAACATGTTCTCATGTCTAAAGTCACACACTAAGGTCAACAACATGTTGTCATGTCTAGAGTCACACACTAAGGTCATGAAGTCACCTAGGGTCTATGTTCTGGTTCTGATGTGATCAGAACCAATACTCTGCGTTGTGAATTGTCTGTCCTAAAAGCCCTGGTACTTTCAAAAGACCATACTGGCCTTGTTCGACGGCAGCTAAGCAGGAGAAATGAAGGAGAAGTTGTCTCAAATCTGGTTCTAATTCAAAGTTAAAAGTGTAATCACAATGGTTCTGGTTCAATTAAAATAACGAATGCTATAGTCGGATCACTAGACACTATGTCGTCTGCGATCCAGACCAGACTAAAAAAGTAGATTAAAGAATGGTAATTGTTGAGTTGTCTTTGTTCTCTGTTGATAACAAAGAGGATTCTGTTCTCGTTCCAAAAGCTTGTTCTCCTTGTTCTCCTCTGCTCGCGCCGTCCTCTGTGTGAAAAGGTGGGAGGTGTGTTCCTGTGTTGGTTCTGTTTTCAGTGTGTCCTTACAGTCACAGCACCCCCTTTTTTATCCATAGCCGGGAGTGTCCGCATGATGTCACAGGAGCGACGCCAAGCAGATGTTCTCCTCCAATCACGGGCCCCCCAAGTCCGAACCCGAAAGAAGGGCCGTCCCCTGGAGCCCACCAACCGTCTCCCTTGCCTCCAACCAAAGAATAGTTTTACTGTCTAAATTTACTTTACTTTGGTTATTAAACCCAAGATATATATATTCGAAATGAGATTGATTTCATAAACACAGAGATATCATTTTTGAATAGTTTCTCTTGATGCTAAATGAGAATCACAGTAGTTTTATCATTAAGCCCACTTCTATAGTTTTCTAATCATCTTCTTTTAACTTAAATCAATATCTATTTTATACAGTTATTATTCAGCACTTTTAGTATTTTCCAATGTAATTTCAGAAGTGGCTTAATTTCAAACTCTGTGATTCTTATTCATAAACATCGCATTTTTCATATCATTAGACTCAGGAGAGCCTAATTTTCCTTAGAGGATAAATAAGACAAGCCAAATGGTGACCTCCTAGTGTATTTTAATCATTATCCCTTATCAGTTAGTTGTCAGTATTTTCTGGTTATTTTAGTACAACATATCTGTAATATTTGTATTTTAATTTGGAGTTTCTTTTATGACTATAACCGTATTTTAATTGCTTGAATAGTGTAGCTTAACTCCTCAAACATGTGGTCTCTTCTACAGAGCCCACAGGATGTTCTGCAGGATTTAACAGGCGCCTCCACTGTTTGGTGACACTTGTATGTTAATTCGTTCAGACAGATGGTATCAATGGACTGTTGGTGAAACCAACTGTCTTCAGCCATTACCCTATTGTAACTAGTGTCTCCATCGGCTTGTGTAAATATCCCCGGTCTTTGAACTGGGGAGTTGGCCTACTTCCCCCAAGGAGACTAGACCTTGGCCCTATGAGACTAGACTACGTGTGGGTGTTCTGACCATACCGATTACAATTTCCCAGCAGCTGTTTGCCCTGAGGGACTCAACATTCAACCAACATAACATACACATATTTCCATAATGGTTGGACAGTTTGGACTGAGAATTCCACTACAGTCAACAACATGTTGTCATGTCTAAAGTCACACACTAAGGTCAACAACATGTTGTCATGTCTAGAGTCACACCTAAGGTCAACAACATGTTGTCATGTCTAAAGTCACACCTAAGGTCAACAACATGTTGTCATGTCTAAAGTCACACACTAAGGTCAACATGTTCTCATGTCGAAAATGTCCTTCGGATGAGACACTAAACCGAGGTCCTGACTGAATCTCGGTCGTTAAAGAACCCAGGACGCCTATCACAAAAGAGTAGGGTGTTCCCCGACATTCCTGGCCAAATTCCCAATCAGGTCTCTGACATCAAGGCCACCTAATCATCCCTTCTCCCTTAATTGACTGATATCAATCCCTGTCTCCTGAGCCGTTCAGCCATTGTGTAGTGTGATGTGTGCCTGGTGCCATTGTATGGCAGCCATTGAGCCTGCATAGCCCAAGGTTGGGTGCTACCAGTGGTGGTGAAGGAGGCAATTTCCACCCTACATTGTAAAGCGCTTTGAGTGTCTAGAAAAGCGATATATAAATGCAATTCATTATTATTATTATTAAAGTCACACTAAAAACAGAGAAGAAATTAGTAACATACACATTTGCTGTGTTACTTGGATGCTACCGGCTCTTACCAGTATCAGCTTAAACCACTGAATTCATATTATTATTCCATATTGAAACATGACCTCACTGTAAAATGACACATTGTGACCCCTAGGTTAATCAGTTGCTATCACATGCACTTATCTGTGTTTCATTACACATATGAGTGCATGCTTACCAACTGTTTCGCCTGTTTTATTGCAACACTACTATCACCGACATCTAGGAAGAGAGATCCCTCCTTGAATGGCCCTTCTTTTTATTTAATTTTTTTTCTTCTCACTTTTTCTGTATTTTGCTCCCATCCCAATTTAGTCGTTATGCCAATTCCCTTCCTGGTCGTTGTGCGCATTGCCCCACTGTCGGCCTAGGGAGGGTGTAGAACTACCACATGCCTCCTCCGATACATGTGAAGTCAGCCAGCCACTTCTTTTCACCTGACAGCGAGGACTCTCACTGGGGGAATGTAACGCGTGCAGAGGTTCACGCCATTTCCCCCTGATGAACAGGAGACTGACCAGTAGGAGTCGCTGTTTACAACAACCAGGACGCATACCCCGCCGGCTTCCCACCCGCTAACACTGCCAATTGTGTTAGTAGGGATGACTGACCAAGCCGGAGGTACCGCTGACAGCTGGATTCGATCCCAGAGTCTCTGTGGTGGTAGGCGAGTGCATTCTCCACTGCGCTACCCAGCCACCCTTGAATGGCCCTTCTAAGGTTTCTCTCCTCCACATTGCCTGTGGTGCATTTTTTCCTATTGCTAGGTTTTAGTGAGTTTTTCCTTACCTTCGTGTGGGGTATGTCTGGGAGTGTTGCATTTATTTTACATTTTTTGGACTTTATGGTGTTTTTGTTTTGTTCTTGATTTATTGTGATGTTTCTTCTTGACTTGTTTAAAGAAGACATGTCCGGCCCATGGGGACATTAACGTGTGTTGTCGGGCCTTACAAATAAATTTGATTTGATTTGATTTGAATCACAGCCTCATGAAACTATAGAGACCTATGCCATTCAGTTGATTTACATTCACAATAAGTGGGATTTTCTGAGCCTTTTACAGAAAGGAGTACTTGCCATCCAATCACTGAAATGGCCAATTTTGAAATGTGCCAAAATGGATAAAATGAAAATAAACTACTATTAAATAAACTAACAAAGCCATTCCATGCAAATGTAACAAAAAAAGTCAAACATTCCTCCAAAAGACAGCATAAAACCCTGAGACCTTTAGAACAACCCATACTGTGATGTGGTATCTCTTGATATTTGGAGATTCCTGCAGAAATGGTGTCACCACATTGAAAGCATTGAGTCACATCATCACACCAATATAATTGGACTCACTGGATCCACAGGAGTTTCAGCTTTACAGCCATACCCACTTTGTGCATTTCTAAGAATAAGGACCACAGTATGCAGACATTTCAAATGATCCTGTTACTAATTACAATCCACACATTTTGGATTGATGAGAAAATGTATATAGTGTACGGAACACCGTTGGTCACTTCTTTCATTCTGTATGGAATGCTTTCCCTTTTCCATACCCTTTTGTACTTAAAGGGGAACTACGCCCAATTTCAGAATCCATACACGTTATTCTTCTGGTTTAAGATGGCACAAAATATTAGTTAAAATAAGCAACTCTGCTAAAACTCAAACATGCGATCCAGTATAAAGTCTGAAGTTTCTTCATAGACAATGGATTGGGAAATATTTTATAGATGACACTGAGAGCACCCAGGGGAATGTTCTGAGTGGACAGATACACTTTCTGTTTCAGAACTGAGACCACTCCTATATGTAGCAGGGTGGATTATCCCTGCTTCGTGGGAACGGGTGGGCACAACCACTGGGTAGCGAGACACAGTAGAGCTCTGTCTGACTGCACCTCCGTCTTTGAGTCTGGAGCTTCGACTGGAGGCTGGTAGTGTGAGTGGATGGGGCCCGGGATTTACCAACCTGGTCTGGTACTCTGGTCTTCCTCCCCTGCAGCAGGGCGGTCAGCAGTACTCCCCAACACGCTCCCACTTCCCCCAATTGCTCCTTAAACCCTCCCACACCTAGTGACTGAATTGTAAATAAATACCCTGGGTTCCCCCCGCAAGCAGTACCCTCCCTCAATGACCCTAGAAACCTTACAATGAAAAGGGAAAGGTGGAATAGGAAGGGGTTAATTATGTTAACGTTACCCACACCAAAAGAGTTGTTAAACGGCTCATGGATAGACAAGCACACAGAACTCCCATCTATTTCTTTAATGTTAATTGTACTGGTCAGTTACAATGATTTAATAATAGTGACCAAATGGACTGAAGTCTCACTATAATCCCGTTTGTAACTCAATACCTCATAAACCCGTATATTACACCCACCTCTGTGTTAGTATCAGGGGTAATATACTGCAATGTGTTTGACTCCTCACCCACGTCTGGGCCGCCCTGTATAATACCTCTGGCAGGCTTTAATTATACAGCAAGAATAATACCTCTCTAGGCTTTACTTGTAATGCAACAGGTCTGTAACCTCCCCACAAGGAAAGGGTTAATTAGATGGGAAAATATTATTAAACACAAACAAACCCGTTATCACACTCAAAGAAAATGAAAAGAAATCAAAAGGTGGGCCCACAAATACCTTACCAAAGTCCTATGCTAATGCCGGCATGTATTGTTAATGGGGTACCCCTAGAACTGTGGTTAGCAACGTTAGCTTCGCCCGCGGGCCACACCACACTGTGTAATAGCTCCGGAGCGTAGATGCTCAATTGTACTCAACCAACATGGCGGCCTCGCCGCGCCACTGTCGTCCGGAAGGCAAGATGGCGTCGAACGCTCTCGTCGAGGGTGCTAGCAGGCGGAGCTGGAGCAGAGAGGCAGTGCTGGGCTGAGAGCGTGTGCTGGGTGATGGCGACCTCTGTTGGTCGGGACGTACTCCCGTGTGCTGCAGGCAGCCTGGTGTAGATCTGGGCATAGGCAGCCGGAGCAGACTGGTTGTAGACAACTGGTTCTGGGTCCACGCGCGTATCTAAACTCGCCCTCACTAACACTGCAGCTACACTCCGGGTCCCCAGACAGCCCCCCTGCTAGCCGGGATATATGATAACGCAGGGCGTTTCTAAACACCGGTCCTCTTCACGCCACGCTGGCAGGGCACCTCGCTAGAGGGAATAACTTTAACTTAAACCCCTATCGCTAGGGTATTCCGTAAGGAAACATGCAACATGCTTCTACGTTTGCTGGTATAGGATAACCCGTAATATACTCAAGTTCAATACGGGGCTCTTCCAGACACGACCGAACCGATCCAAGTCCAATATCGAAGAGAGTGGTTCCTCGCACTTCCGTCTACTTCCTCCTCCGTCTCTCCCGTACGCTCTCTGCCTGCCACCGCGCCCCCTGCTGTTACCGCCTACTAGCTCCACAGGGAAAAGGATTGTAGAATAGAATCCAGTAATGCCGTTTATAATCCATATCTCAGCCGGTAGAAGAAGGAGGAGCTTGCGTCATTGTTCGTGAGAATATCAATGGGAACTAGTCAACATGTCTTTGTGCACAAAGGGGAGATAAAAGGCAAGTCAGCACATCTGAATAATAGGCATATGTTCAGGTTGCTACATATAGAATAAACCTAATTTGGATATGAAAAAAAAAGAAAACAAACATTCTGTGGGTCCACAAAATCAGTCTCCTATTCACTGTCAATGGATCAGCTCCAGACTTTACTTCATGACGTCACAAGTTTGAGTCTGACTCCTCTGATTTCTAGCATTGGGAGAGAGTAGCTCATGTTCACAAATATTGATTTAACTGTCTTAGAACTTCTTATTAGAGTTCCCCTTTAATAGTCTAGTTGTAACCCTTTGCATTTTCATGATTGATTATATATCTAGGCCTATAGCATACAGCATGCTCCATGTGATAGAACTTAAAGTACTCATTGAATACATATTTTGAGCATGAATGATGGGTGTGATTATTCTTGCTGTTTGTGTTTATAATGTTATAGGCTATAATGTGGCTTAGATGCTATTATTCGCTGTTTTTTTACTATCAGCAGCTTTTTATAATTATACATTATATTAATATAAACACCCTATACTCCTCTTCTCTCTTCAATCATCATCGGCCCACTGCAGACACATTCTCCACCTCAGCACCTTCCAGCAACGCAAGAGATGCAGTATTTTGTGCAACACCTTATTCATATTATTTATTTATATTGCATGTGTTTCATGTCGTTTGCTTCTTTAATACTGTTTTTAATTTGTATTTTCTTTTTGTTTCTAAAATAAAGAAAATATTAAAGACAGAGCTATGCAGTTTCTGTGTGAGTCTATAAATACCATGAATCAAATCAAAGGCTTGGATATGTGTATTCACATGTATTATTCACAGTACATAGAGTTTTATACATATTAGAGAGTAATATAGAATAATATATGGGACATAAGAATATGTACATATGACTTCCGGTATGAGAGCAGACGGGTAACACACGTGCGGTGGAGCTCCTGGTCAAAAGAGCGAAAAACGGATAAATAAAGACCCGAAAAGAGTTTAAAAATAAAGATGCAAACGAGAAGTAAGGAAGAAATAACAATTGTGAAAGAAAGAGAAATGGAGGACTCACGAGAAGAGGAGAGTTTGATGGAACAGAATCCCCGAAGCGAGGCAGAAGAAAAGCAGGTGGAAGAGGGGAGAAGACCGGCCGAGACAGACACGGAAATGCCAGGATGGGCCGTGGCCATGCAGGCAGGAATATTGGCGACCATACAAATGAACGCAGACACGATGCAGGCCGGAATATTGGCGACCATACAATCGAACACGGACACGATAAGGAGCGATATTGAGAAGCTACGGGAGGAATTGAGGAAGGAACAGGAGGATTTCAGAGGCGAAATAAATAAAGAACTCAAAGTTGTGGATGAAAAGATGGCGGAGCAGGGTAGAGGAGTAGCCGATCTACAGACAAGAGTGGCGCAAACTGAAGAATGGAACACAGAGATACACGAGATATTAACGAGAGCGATTCAACAACAAGAAAAGATGGAGACAAAGATGTCGGACATGGAGGGGAGGTCACGGAGAAATAACATCAGGCTATGGGGATTGAAAGAAAGGGTCGAAGGGGAATCGATTACCCTATATGTGGAAAAGCTTATCAAAGAAGAATTGAAGGAGACGGGACGGGAAAAAATGGAGATACAGAGGGCCCACAGGGCGCTGGCTCCGAGACCACAACCGGACAGACCCCCGAGGGCGGTGATTATTAACTTTCTGAGTTTCGAGGTTAAGGAATTGATACTTAGAACCGCGTGGACCAAGAAAATAGAAATCGAGGGGAAAAGGCTGTCGTTTGACCACGATTACTCGACAGCGGTGGCAATAACACGCAGGTCGTACGCGGGGCTGAAGAGAATTCTGAAGGAAAACGGAATGAAATTCCAATCACCCATGACCTCGCTACGGATTCACTGGAAGGATGGGTCCGTGACGTACGCGACGGCGCTGGAGGCGGCGAAGGAGATGAGGCGGCAGGGGATGCAGACGGCGGAGGAAGGAGACGGAAGGAGACAGGTGGAACAGACGCTGAGCCTGCAGCAGAGATTGGAGAAAGCACGCGGGTGGACCAGGGTAGGAGACCGGAGTCCTGGAGAGGAGAGAGGAGAGAGAAGAGGGCCGAAGTGAGACGTGACAGACCGAAGGCGGAGACAGACGAGGAGGCCAGAGACGGAGACGGAGAGGAGAGGAGGCGAGAGGAGATGAACGGGATGAGTACACGCACAAGGGATAGAATAAACGGCCCAGATAGAGACAAAATATAGGAACTGACGTAACATATACATGAACACACACTCCCAG
This sequence comes from Notolepis coatsorum, assembly GCF_963971535.1. Classification (NCBI taxonomy): domain Eukaryota; kingdom Metazoa; phylum Chordata; class Actinopteri; order Aulopiformes; family Paralepididae; genus Notolepis; species Notolepis coatsorum. The sequence goes on along the minus strand of NC_140174.1, from coordinate 78,227,277 downwards.
ATAGAGACAAAGTATAGGAACGGGCGTAACATATGCATGAACACACATTACAAACGCTGAGGGAGGAAATAAATGGGAATATAATTAGACGAGGACATGTGAAATGAAGGTAAACAGACAATGGCCAGTGGAGGGAGCCGTCGCTCCAGCGAAGGCCAGGGGGGGATACCACAGCAGAATCACACACTCACAGTGAGAAACAACAGGGTCGAACAGACATGTCCAGAATAATAGACGAAGCACAAAGCATACTGAAACAAATACATAAGCACACGCTGCGAGTAGCACAGATGGAAGTAATTAAGGAGTTAAATAAGCATCACATAGAAAATAGAAGGGGGGGGGGAAGAAAGAAATATATAGGCAGAGGGGTACACAGAGGACACCACACGCTTGTTTGGGAGGTAGGAGGGGCAATGGAACATGTGAACCACATTAAGAGAGACCTAGGAATGGGGATCTTTGGACAGAAAGAAGGACACACAGAGCGCTTTTGACCAGGAGCTCGACAGCACTAAAAACAGTAAGAATGCTGGACGATTATGACGAGTGGTTGGGGGTCAAGGTTACAGGCCCCCATGCCGTCAGGAGGAGGCCTCTCACTAGGAGATCAGTTACTCCTCACCCACCAGCAGGGGACAGGGGGGGACACAGGGACCCCCCGAATGCCTTGGGAGCACTTTATGTAGAGTTTATGTTTTTTCTTTTTGTTAATCATTATGTGTATTCGGTAAAGAGAGCGGAGGCTACGGAGGTAAAAATATGTGTGACATGGGGGGGACTGACAGACGAGCAAAGAAGAAAGATGACAAAGGTTAAAGGTATAAAAATGATGTTGTTAAACGTTAATGGAATGAATAATCCGATAAAGAGGGGCAAAGTGATGCTGAAATGTAGAAAGAGTGAGATGCAAGTGATTTTTTTGCAGGAGACGCATTTGATAGCACAGGAACATGAGAAACTGAAAAGATTTGGATATGAGAATGCATATTATAGTTCCTTTAAACGGACCCTGAGGAGAGGAGTAGCCACGTTAATCAAGAACACAGTAACATTTGAATTGGTCAAAGAAGTAAGAGACAAGGAGGGGAGATTTGTTCTGGTGAAGGGGAAAATGGAGGGTCAGATGGTTACGTTAGTGAATGTATATGCACCCCCAGAGAGTGAGAGGTATTTATATGAGACAATTTTTGACATGATAGCGATGGAACTGGAAGGGATATTGATATGCGCGGGAGATTTTAATGTGGTATTGAATCACGACTTGGACACCACGAGTACTAGAAAAGGTAGGCCGCAAATCAGCAGGTATATGAATATACAAATGACGGAAATGGGAATTACAGACGTTTGGAGGGGGATGCACGCCCTGGACAGGGAATACACACATTACTCACATCCACACGTGACATATGCGAGAATAGACTATTTTCTGATGACGACGGGGGACAGTTACAGCGTGCGGGAGAGCAGAATAGGAGTAGCGGACATATCGGATCACAGTGCCATATATCTGACAGTAGATCTGGAGGGGAGACGGAGGAACACGATCTGGAGACTGAATGTGGGAATGTTAAATAACAAGGGGGTGGTGAGTCAGATTAAGGAAGAGATAGCCAGGTATAAGGAGGAAAATGACAACGGGGAGGTCGACCCGAACATTCTATGGGACACACTGAAGGTGGTGATAAGGGGGAAATTGATGGAGAAAACAGCACTACTGAAGAAGGCCAGAACGGAGACATATCACAATCTGATAGGGAAGCTGAAGGATCTAGAGGGGAGACACCAGATATCGAAAGAACAGGAAACGCTCGGAGAAATCAAAGAAGTAAGGGCCAGGATAAATAGGGAATTATTGACGGAAATAGAAAAGAAAGTGAGGTTTATGAAACAGACGTACTATGAAGGGGGACCAAGGGCGACCAGACTGTTGGCTAGGAGAATCAGGACGCAACAGAAGTTAAACACGATACACACAATAAGGGATACAAAGACTAATGAAATATTGAGGGACCCAGCTGAAATAGACAGGACATTTAGAGAATACTATGAGACACTATACACACAGCCAAAGGCAGCGGGAGAAGAGGAAATAGACACTTTTCTGGAGAAGCTGGAGTTACCATCGATAGGGAGAGAACAGAATGAAGAATTAAATAAAATAATTACGGAACGGGAACTGGAAGAGGCAATTAGTAGAGCTAAAAACAACAAATCTCCGGGGAGCGACGGATTCCCATCAGAATTCTACAAGACATTTAGAGCAGAATTAGCGCCCATGTTAGGAGCGGCATTCAGGCACACGATGGAAGAGGGCAAAATACCTCCCTCGTGGAAGGAAGCCGTAATCACCACGATACCGAAGGAAGGGAAGGATAGAGAATTATGTAGTAGTTTCAGACCTGTGTCCATACTCAACGTGGATTATAAAATGTATACATCAATAATATCAAAGAGATTCGAGACGTTTATGCCAGACATTATAGATGAAGATCAGACTGGATTCATTAAAGGGAGACAGACACAGGACAACGTGAGAAAGACATTACACATAGTGGAGGAGATACAAAAACAAGGTGGTAGTGCGGTACTGATTAGCCTAGATGCAGAAAAGGCATTCGACAGTGTGAGTTGGGCATTTTTATATAAGACGCTGGTGAAATTCGGGCTAAACGGGAGGGCAATGAAGATGATCAAGGCACTATATCAGGAGCCGACAGCGAGAATTAAGGTGAATGGCAGCCTGACGGATAGAATCAGATTAGAGAGGGCTACCAGACAGGGATGTTGTCTCTCACCAACGCTCTTCGCCGTTTTCATAGAACCACTGGCACAACTGATCAGACAGACCGAGGACATCAAGGGAGTAAAGATAAAGGGAACGGAATACAAACTAGGCCTATTTGCGGACGACGTGATAGTATACATGAGGCAACCAGACAAGAGCTTCCCGGCACTGATGGATCTACTGAAGGAATACGGCCACTACTCAGGATACAAACGAAACGTGACAAAGACACAGACATTAGCATGGAACTATACCCCAACGACGGAAATTAGGGAGGAGTACGGGAGAAGGTGGGACATGGACAAGATTAAATACCTAGGGGTGAACATCACGAGAGGGGTGGGGAAACAGTTTGAGGCGAATTATACACAGATAAATCAGAACATCAAGAGAGACTTAGAGAGATGGACAGTAATGCCCTTGGACTTCAATTCAAGGATAGAGGTCATTAAGATGAACATACTATCAAGGTTACTATACCTGTTTCAGTCACTACCGATACAAATACCACAGAACCAATTCAGGGAGTGGGACAGACTGATATCGAGGTTCATATGGGCGGGGAGAAGACCACGGGTCAGATATAAAACACTACAACTACCAAAGGAAAAGGGAGGGATGGCAGTACCCAGCCTACAAGACTATTATTATGCAGCACAACTGAGAGCAGTGACGTGCTGGTGTAACGACAGATATGAGGCCAGATGGAAAGACATTGAAAAATAAGGGGAGGGATACAAGGTACAGGCTCTGGTGGGGGATAGGGAACTATTCAAGGAAAAAGAGGGACTGTTAGATCCAATCACCAAGTGCACCTTGACTATATGGAACAGAGTAGTAAAAACACACAAATTGGAGAAGCAGTCAGGGGTTCTGAGATGGGTAGCACATGACAAGAGATTCAAGCCAGGGAGGTTGGACCATGGATTCAGAAGGTGGGAAAGGGGGGGGGGGGGGGGGGCAACAGCGATATGCAAAATGATAGAGAAGGGAAAAATGCAGACCCTACAAAAATTAAAGGAGAAATTTGGACTAGAAAACAGGGACCACTTCAGATATCTACAGGTTAGAGATTACTACAATAAAGAAATAAGAGGAGACAAGGACGAAGAACAGAATGGAATAATCGAGATGATAGTATGGGCATACGATATCATAATATCAGCACTGTACCGGGCTATAATGAACAGCAAGGGACACACGACCGATTATATAAGGGAGAAATGGGAGAGAGAACTAGAGATAGAAATAACAGAGAAGGAATGGGGTAACATATGCGAGGTGCAGCACTCAACAACAGGATCAAGGGTATGGAAAGAATTTGGATGGAAAAACATAATCAGATTCTTTATAACCCCAGAGTTGAAGGGAAAGTATGCACCAACACAAAGGACATGCTGGAGGATGTGTGGGAAGGAGGGGGCAAATCACACGCACATATTCTGGGGATGTCAGAAGCTGAAGGGGTATTGGGAGGAGATAGGGGAGGCAATGACCAGAATATTAGGATACGGGTTACCACAAACGGGACTGGTGCTTTACTTAGGGGACCTGACGCACGAGGGAATACAAGGGGGGGACAAGTATTTAATAAAGATAATGTTGATATCGGCCAGAAAAGCAATAACGAGACTGTGGTACAAAGAAGATCCACCGACAATAGCACAATGGGTAGGAATAGTAGAGGAGATACAGGATATGGAGAGGATAACACACATGCTGAGGCTACAGGAAGAGAAATTTGGGGAAAGATGGGGAAAGTGGGAGGATTATAAGGGGAACGAAAACGACATCACAGAGGAGGAACCAAATGCAACACAAGAGGGCGAAGGGTAAAGGAGGAAAGAGGTTCAAGGAGGGTCTCTGAACCCGTGTCACACACCTTTGCTTTAGTTAGTTTTTCCATTTTTATTTCTGTTGGGTATGACAATTGTTTTATGTTTTTTTGTACTTTATTATTTAGGTCTGTTTAACAGTGTTCTTTTATTGTATGTTTATATTTAATTTCATGAATGTACCCGTATATGTATGTCGATATGCTATGGATGTCAATATAAATGTTATGTTGTATGTCCATAAATGTTGAATAAAAATTTAAGTTAAAAAATAAAATAAAAATTTACATATGATGCTATCGATATATATTCATGATATTATGTATTATATATGTATATGAATGGGTGGTGGAATTGGTTGCGATGCAAGGGGCACCAGCTAAAATCTTGCCTATCGGACACCAAATTGATCAGCTCTGCCTGTCAGTGCCAAAAACAAGTTATTTTGGTGGCACGTTCTTTGATGGGTGCACTTTATCCAATATGTTACATTGCAGCCCTCAATACTGGATTAATTCAAACTATGTTGGTCGGTCCTTATGAGTCAGTTAAACTCTGTTGTGGGATATTTTAAATGAGCCGAGACAGTGAGCTGTAGAAATTCAGATGAGTCAAGTTGTAAAAAAAGAACATTATTTCCGTGATCACAGAAAAGTCCTCAGTTTACAATCAGAGACAAGTGTATAAGCGTCTGACCAGAAAAGTGAGAAAGTGCTCTGGTCAGACTTACAATAAATACATAGTTGACATGACGAATGAAAACAAAGATGAAAAATTAAAACAAAGATGAGACAATTAAAACAAAGATGGGTTTAGGGTTGTTGTCGTGTCTGACACAAGACTGGAGACAAGATTAACAAGAAAAGAACAAGATGTCATTTTTCTTGGATGTGTCATATCTAAGTCATATCTAAGCCATTGTTTTAAAAACACCGTCAGACTGTCGCCTAGTGTCTTGACTAGTTAAACTAGTTAAAGCTTTGTACAGTACAGATAAATATGTATTTATAACAGAGCTATGAAACATGTCCAATAAGTTGTACAAATGATGTAACATATAATAAATTACTATTACAACTCCAAATGATAGAAAGATAGGGGCCAGGTTAAATAATATTGGAACGATCCTTTAATATGTATGTGATGCTAGAGATGTCCTCATCATTTTCCAGGAAATAACTAATTTGGCATTAAAAAAAGCATGACAAATTAATAAAAGAAAAAAAGCCAGTCATCTAGGACCCTAACAACAAGTGATTAATCCATTAAGTTGGATGACCTCTAATGTTCACAAATGGTGATTGAACCTTCTAATATGCAGAAGTAAGATGTTCCAATTCTGTTTTGGGATTGGATTCTTGGCCGAATCTCAATCTGTTGTTTATTTTACCATATGCAAATGTATTCTTGAAGAGGTTGACTTATAGATGGAAAATAATACCTTTCATAACTCACCATACTCAAAATACAGATACACAAAGGCCATGACTTAATGTACATATTACAAAGGTAACAACTTTACAGTTTTAAAGGGCATTGACACATACAGTCCATCCTGGAAAGACCTCACTCAATCAATTTGAGAATAAAGAAAATAAAACAAATAAAAAATAAACTCTCTAATCATGTGGTTTGGCTTTCAGTGGTGGGTGACCATAAGCTACAGTTGGATAAAAGATTGCACCTTTAATGAAACAGCACCACAAACAACAAATCATGTTATCGCTCAAAAACCTTTGTCAAGCAACAGGACCTCTTTCTCAAATTGTTGCCCAATTCCAATGTCTCCTATCCTGCCCCTGTCCAGCATATCCTACTACCCATATCCTGCCCACCATATCCTACTACCCCTATCCTGCCCAGCATATCCTACTATCCCTATCCTGCACAGTGTAGCCTACTATCCCTATCCTGCACAGTGTAGCCTACTACTCCAATCCTGCTCAGTTTAGCCTACTACCCCAATCCTGCTCCTACAAGGCATATAGACTACTACCCCAATCCTGCCCCTACAGCGCACTACCCAAATCCTGCCCCACAGCATAGCCTACTACCCCCCTATACTATCCAGCATAGCCTACGACCACTACTATCCTGCCCCATACACAGCGTAGCCTACTACCCATATCCTGCCCTACACAGCGTAGCCTACTACCCCTATCCTGCCCCTACACAGCGTAGCCTACTACCCATATCCTGCCCCTACACAGCGTAGCCTACTACCCATATCCTGCCCTACACAGCGTAGCCTACTAACCCTATCCTGCCCCTACACAGCGTAGCCTACCCATATCCTACCCTACACAGTGTAGCCTACTACCCATATCCTACCCTACACAGTGTAGCCTACTACCCATATCCTGCCCTACACAGTGTAGCCTACTACCCATATCCTGCCCTACACAGTGTAGCCTACTACCCATATCCTACCCTACACAGTGTAGCCTACTACCCATATCCTGCCCTACACAGTGTAGCCTACTACAAGTTCAAGTTCTTTAATAGTTGTCATACAGAAGTACAGAATACTTTCATACAAAATGCTTCTTACTGTTACGCTCCAGAGACTGTGCTAGACAAGATAGTATCAAATAACATAATAACATAATATAGCATGAATTTAGAAGAAGAAAATGAGGTCACAGTGTTCGGTATAGACATATGTACAATGTTCTGAGTTACCATATAATATACAATACACAATACTATGCAGTGTACTAATGTACAGTACTATCTAGTGCAAAGCAGAAATGGGATGAGGTACAATTTTAGGTACAATTTACAGTAAGGTGTACGAGTTGTAGTGCAATCCTTCATCCATAAATATAAAGTGTGGGGAGTGGGTGCTACAGTGTGTTTGTTTAAAGTGGGTGTGTGCTATAAAGTGTGTGGAGTGGGTGCTACAGTGTGTTTGTTTAAAGTGAGTGTGTGCATGTGGATGTGTGTGCTATGTGTGTTTGGTGGTTGTTGTTGTGTAGTGTTCATTCATTGTTCGTTTAGCAGCCTGATGGCCTGGGGATAGAAGCTACTTCTGAGTCTTTCTGTGCTCGCCTTGAGACTCCTGTATCGCTTGCCTGACGGCAGCAGTTCAAAGAGGCAGTTGTTCGGGTGGCTCGAGTCCTTAATAATTCTCTTAGCCTTCCCCTTGCAACGCTTGTAGTAAATGTTCTGGAGGGTGGGGAGCCCCCCTCCAATTGTGCGTTCGGCTGAACGTGTCACTCTTTGTAGTCTGCTTTGGTCTTTTGCAGTGCTATTCCCAAACCAGGAGGTGATGTTGCCGGTCAAGATGCTCTCTATTGTACATGAGTAGAAGTTCTTAAGGATCTTCTGGCTGACTTGGAACTTCCTTAGGCGCCTGAGGAAGTAGAGGCGTTGTCGTGCCTTCTTCACCACACTGTTAATGTGTGTGGTCCATGTCAAGTCCTCGGATATGTGGGCTCCGAGGTACTTGAAGCTGTTGACTCTCTCAACCGGTGCCCCGTCGATGCTGAGGGGGCTGTAGTCCTTGACCCCCGACCTCCTGAAGTCCACAATCATCTCCTTTGTTTTGCTGACGTTCAGGGAGAGGCTGTTTTCCTGGCACCATCCCGCCAGGACCTTGACCTCTTCCAGGTAGGCCCTCTCGTCGTTGGCAGAGATCAGGCCCACCACCACTGTGTCGTCAGCAAATTTGACGATTGTATTGCTACTCCGCTGAGCCACACAGTCGTGTGTGTACAGGGAGTAGAGGAGGGGACTCAGAACACAGCCCTGGGGGGCCCCTATGTTGAGGGTGATGGATGAGGAGGTGCAGTTGCCTGCTCTCACCACCTGGGGTCTGCCAGTCAGGAAGTCCAAGACCCACTGGCAGAGGTCATAGCCCAAGCCCAGGTCCCTGAGCTTGGCTATGAGTATGGAGGGGACCCATATCCTACCCTACACAGTGTAGCCTACTACTCATATCCTGCCCCTACACAGTGTAGCCTATACCCATATCCTGCCCTACACAGTGTAGCCTACTACCCATATCCTGCCCTACACAGTGTAGCCTACTACCCATATCCTGCCCTACACAGTGTAGCCTATACTACCCCTATCCTGCCCTACACAGTGTAGCCTATACTACCCCTATCCTGCCCTGGCTGCTCAGCGTAGCCTACTATATGTATGGCTTTCGGCCGTGGCAGTGATACACGTGCTAGGAGGCTTAAGGGAGGGCTTACCAACTGTGCCAGCCATACTCCCTGTACCACCCCAACCCCCGGCACGGAGGGGTGTCCCGCTTGGCATGGCAGGGTGAACTAGCCCCTGATTGATGGGCAGGGTTTCAGCCCACTACTGCGCTCCCCAAGGCCCTGCACGCCTCCCTTTCCCCTTTTTCTCCTTACTGCTATCTTGGCAGCGGCGCCCATCTTCCCTCCCGTGCCAGGCAGCCGGCTAAAGCTCCTGGTGGGCACATCAATTACAACGCCGCACCTCCCCTCTTTTTCACACGTCTGTCTGTGGGTCCGTCTACTGTCTCAGACTCTGCCAATCTGCTCCCTCTCTCCGTCTCCCATCCATCGCTGTCTGGACGGCTCTTCTGTGAGTGAGTGAGCGTGTGTGTGTGTGTGTGTGTGTGTGTGTGTGTGTGTGCAGCTTACTCAATGAACACACGTTCACAAACACATCTGTGCATATGTGAAAACACACATGTAAACGTCCAGGTTTACACTTACACACACACAAATGCACGCACACACACACACACACTTACAGCACCCTTCCATCCGCAGGTCGTAATGGTTGGTGGGAAAATCCTCCCATGGGACCACTCAGGGCTGCAGGCTCAGGTGTGTGAGTGTAGCGTATGTATGTATAGCCTAATAGGGGGGTGTATGTGAGTGTGTGACGTGTGTGTGTGTGTGCAGGTGCACGTGTACGTGCACTCTTTGAGATGTTGTTGGTGTCTCTTCACAGCATCCATGCGTGCACTGTTTATTTGCCAAACGCAAGTTGTTTGATGAATTATGTACAGATTCTAATAATTTCTTGGGTTTAATTACTCATTTGTAGCTACTTTCTTTTATTTAATTTGATTCCATGAATCCAGACATATTTGAGTTTCTTCCTATCACAGAATGTCTGATGAATGACATTATGATAATGTCTTATAGAGCTTTTTGAATTCATTAGCTTGGGTTTGAGGAACTGATAGTCTTTGGAATTTGGCACTTGGTTGACTTGGCACAAAATGAATCATATACAGGCAACTTGTGGCGATTGGACGCCATCTGGTGTTTTTTAGCTGTCTATGGCCTCTTTCTCACCAAGCTACCAGTGAGTATTCAGATACGCGTAAATATTTGTACCGTTTTTAGTGCTGTATTTTCGAATATTAGATGCTGCTGCTGCGGTCCCCCACGATTAACATGCAAACAAATCTGACTAAATCTAAACAGTCTTGTTGTCTGCAGTGTCCCTGTCCAGGCAGTCCGCCTACTATCTAGTTTTGATTGATTGATTGTAGCCTTGGTCAATATGCTCAATAACAATACATATTATGAGCGAATTAATAAATATATGAATTAATTAATAAATTAAACAAATACATATATAATTAATTAAATAGAATGATCAAAGACCAGTCGACTATAACCCAGGAACGGAGCTTCGCGCAAAAGCTCTGGTTCCGTCCGCCTACGGAAGCCCAGAGGTTGATGACGGAGGTCGAGGAGAAGAAGCGAAGATGGCGGCTGTGTCGGGGGTTTCTATGCAGGGCAGTAGCCCGGCTAGAGAGCTCTCCCACTCGGTGCAGCTAGGAGGCAGCCAGGCTCTAGGAGATCGGAGCAGAACTGAAGAAGGGACAGGTGTGTATCTACCCGGTGTGATCAGGCATTCGCTATCTGTCTTGTTGTTGTCAGATGTGACTGGACAGGCTGGTCACAGTGCTAGCAGCTAATAGCCCCCAACACAACAGCCAGGTAAAGGCACGTTAGCTAGCAGCTAGCCACATACTAGTAGTCTCTTCTGTAACGTTATTTGTCTCTTTATGTCTGAAATTAACACGGGCTGTCTTTTCGTTTATACTTAAGTTGAGTTAAAATCCCCCGGGTAGTGAAGTAAGCCGTATTATATAACAAAGTTAATGTCAGCTTGCAGAAAACAAGTTGTCAAAACTTTGTTGTGTTTAGCTAGCCGGGTGTTAGCTACATAGTGGAAGGTTCAAGGGCTTGAGATAGTTATCAATTCATCAGGATTAACTGATGACACAGTCCTGACACATTGGCTTTGGGATGTTGTGTGACCCGATTCAGTCAACTGTCTTCCATGTGTTATTCTTGGCAAGTAAAGATGGTGTGTACAACAGTGATTTTCAACGCATAAAATGGGAGATGCTACTCCTGTGAAAACATGTTTAATGTATCATTCATGTATATTACTATTCTAACTCTGTCTCTGTTATGAACTTGACATTAGGTTTATGTAGGTATTATTATTTCCTAATACCTGATTTAATGATATTTTACACAATAAATGGTTTAAAGCAATATCCTGGACCACAGTCTTAACAATAAGTATGGCTTGCTGGGGCCAGCTAGTATACTAGTCAGTCATGGTCATGCCAGCAATTGACGAGGCTCTGAAGGTGTGAATATGTTGATAACTAATTTTCCTAAAGTTATTAGGCTAGTTTATGAATGAAATTTAATGAAACCCAAGTCTTTGATTGATTGATTGAAAACTTTATTAACATATTGCAGAATGGGTACAATACAGTACAGCTCAATACACACAATTGTTAAGGGGATGCAGACCAGAGAAACACTTTCGTCTTGTTTACATCAGGGTCCCCCATTTTCAATTCATCAGGACATATATCACATACATGTCATGACATACAGATAGACAGTATTAGTCCCCATTTACCAGGGCATTAGTAGCTTAGAGGTTAGGGGAGTGTGCTTGTGCCCAAAAGGTTGCTGGTTCGAATCCGTGAACCAACCCAGATAATCTGAATGCTGGTCACTTGTTCAAGCAAGGTACTTAACGGACCATATTTGTTACCTATAGTTGTACTGATGATGTTGTTGACTGGTAGAGTCCTTTGTCAGCACTGCACACTCCATGATGTTCCTCATACTAGCTCTGGTTAGTTAGCCACAAACTAATGCAAAGTCATATACATACTGACTGAGGACAACTGAAATCGAATTTGTTTGCACTAATATGAGTACATTTCAGTTGTCCTCAGACAGTCAGCATGTACAATACATACAGGAGCTTGACCCCATTGACTTTGCATTAGTGGGCTAGGATGATGAACATCATGGATTGTGCTGAGAAAGGACTCTACCAATCAAGATTATTGGTATTTGAACAAGGAGGGCTGCAGCGTCTTTGTGGTGTGAATCCAGTGTTTCTTTGAAGGTGCTCTTGACTTGGATGAGGGGCGCCAGTTGAATACAAATAAGGAAGTTCCAGGCACTCTTCTTGTATATAAAAAAGGCTTTAATAAATAGCTTAGTTCATTGTAGAACGACCATTAAAAAAACACCAACATTATTGGTATGTAGCTAATCGTTCTTAGTTCAGACAGGACTCCCAGGTGTGTGTATGTGTGCTGGATGTAAAGGCTAGTTCAGAGTACTGGACTCCCAGGTGTGTGTATGTGTGCTGGATGTAAAGGCTAGTTCAGAGTACTGGACTCCCAGGTGTGTGTATATGTGCTGGATGTAAAGGCTAGTTCAGAGTACTGGACTCCCAGGTGTGTGTATGTGTGCTGGATGTAAAGGCTAGTTCAGAGTACTGGACTCCCAGGTGTGTGTATGTGTGCTGGATGTAAAGGCTAGTTCACTTCAAACTGGACGGCAGGTGCGTGTGTATAACTCTCTAGAGACCATTGCTGTGAACAATATTGTGTTCTTAGGTGTTACCCTAATGCTTTCATTGCTTTGAAGCTTCAATTGCTGATTGATTGAAAACTTTATTAAAAGATTGCAGAATGTGTAGTGTGTACAATACAGTAGGGCTCAATACACACAATTGTTAAGGGGATGCAGACCAGAGAAAGACTTTCGTCTTGTTTACATCAGGGAAGGGCTGGGCGATATGGCAAAAAATCATATCGCGATAACGATATGATAATGTTATCATATCACTCAACATCGATAATTATCGAAATTGTTATAAGTAAAAAATTATTATTATTATTTTTTTTAAACAGATGTATGTTTATTTTGCAGCAATTCTTTGTCGTTGCCGCCATCTTTAGTGTTACATCCCCTCACACTCCAGTTCTCAGGCTGCAGCTGGTTTAAAAGCGAAAGTAAACCGGCTTCTCTGCTGGCTGTGGCTCCAGGGGAGTTGAACAGTTCTGGCTCTGCTAGTTTATTTTCGATCTTTTGGCGCTTTTTTGGTGGACAAACCACCGCACATGTGCACTGTGTCTAGCTCTGCTAGCACACATAGCCTACTGCAGGGCTATTCAACTAAATTGTTCAGGGGGCCACATTGTCAGAAACCCAAGGGGCTAGGGGCCGGACTGCCACGGCGCCTCCCCGTGCTATGAATATATGTACACTTCACACAACACGCAACCACATTTTCACAACTTTTATTTAAAGGGGAACTATTTTACTATTTCTTTCACTATTTGGGCACTTTTACACAATTCCTGTGGGTTTATGGAACACCTCTGTAATTTTTTTTTTTTTTTAATTCATTGTTTTGTATTTCTAATCAAGTACTCAAAAACAGCATTTTTCTACCTCAAGATCTTAAGCCGTTTTGAGCCTGGGCTCCAACCACAGTGAGAACTGTGTGGAAACTCAGCTGATTATCATGCAGCGGTGTCTCTCTGACATCACAAATCAGCACATTTTCAGATGACTCAGTTCAGTGAGGGTGAATATTGTGAGAGGAGAATTGGAAGAATGCGCCAATATGAGAATTAGAGACATAGATCATATTAATATAAGTCCACATAGCTAGGAAACAATGCTAAACACTGAAAAAGGCCATTTATAAGATAGTTCCCCTTTAACTACATTGCAAAAGTAGTATACTTTTCAAAAAAAGTGCTTCATTTATGTGCCACATCTGCAACATCTCCTGCAAAAAGTGCTTAATTTATGACTGTGCAACAACTGCAACATCTCCTCTTCAACATTTCAATATAAAAATAAAATAAAAAACAAACAAGTGCATGATGTGCATCTGAACATTCTAACATCAACACTTGAACAAAAAAACACATTTATAGTGCAGCTGAGCTTATGAAAAAGTGCTTCATGTCTGTGCAACAACAGCAAATCACAGCATCTTATTAGCACTTATTGTCCACTCTTAACTCTCAAACATCAGGGGGGTGGGGGGCAGACAGGCCTAGCCTACATACACACATCTAATGAGAGCGATTGCACTTCTTTGACTGGGCAATGGCAGAGAAAGAGGGTTCATAGGAAGTGAGGGCTACCCGCAAACAGTGATGCAAATGCTCATTTGTCAAGGAGGCATGGTTGCTTGTTTTAATGGCATTCATGTGAGAGAAACTGGATTCACAGGTGTATGTTGAGAGGTGTATTGTTAGCACAGATATTGCCAGCGTTTTTATTTTGGGGAATGTCTTGACATGAATACACTTTATCCAAAATGTTGTGGTGGATTCATTCTCAAGTGCCTGCTTCAGAGCAGATGATGCTTGCATGTCAATTATTTCAAGTTGCAGGAGACTTTCATCAATGTGAAGTGATGCAAGGAACTCTTGTCCTTTTGTGGAAATAGCAGCTACATTGGCAAATGGGTTGCTCACAAAATGCATCAATTCTCTGGACATGTCAAATTCATCAAATCGACTTGCAAAGTTTTCCCTCAATTTATCAATGAAATCTGTCATTAATTGAGTGACTTTTGGCTCAATTGTGCGTGTTAACGTTGACAAGAAAAGAAAAAAGTAAATTTTTTTTTTGTTTTTTTTTTATTTTTTTATTATCATCTAATCTTTGGCGGGCCGGTCAGAATCATCCCGCGAGCCGGATCTGGCCCGCGGGCCGCCAGTTGAATAGCCCTGGCCTACTGTGTACAGACGGTTTCAAACGGTATTTTAAATTAGAAAGCAAACAAAATAAATGGACAAGAGACAAATAAATCTCAATTTGGTCAGTATTGTCATTTGGACAAGCAAAGCCATTACTTTAAGTTGCAAGACAAGTCTGTCCACTGTCTCTGGTTTTAAAACTGCCCTGTTGCAAAAAAAAAAAAAACGATATATTTTTTTTTCGATATCGATTATTAAAATATATCGCGATATTTATCGTTATATCGCCCAGCCCTACATCAGGGTCCCCCATTTTCAATTCATCATGACATTTATGACATACATGACATACAGATATACAGTACTGTTACATCCAGACATTTATTATGACATACAAGATAAATAAATATACAGTACTGTTTAACACTATGGCGTCCGTCCACGTATATATATGTGTTTTGAAAAAGCGCGATGTGGACCAGAGCCACGAGTATATACGTGACGAGTTGTTGTTGTTTTATTCCATATTTATATCGCTTCTTAGGTACCCGCTCTACCAGCATCTTTTCAGATATTTGATTTTCGAAACATGCAGTACCGGCCAAACCCGCTTAGGGGCGCCATCGCTCCACTGCAGTATCATTGTGAATTAATCTTTTTTTTTAAAAGTACAATTCTGTGGGCGGATCATAGTTCCTTGATCCCAGCAGAACATCCTCCATCTTGGATTAGTTTGGCGAGCGTTTTTTTCAGCGTGGAATAATGGGATTTATGATTAGCCAATGTGCATATCGATCTACCAGAATCCGATGAGTGGTGAGGAAATGCTGCCGGCGATCACATGGCCTGACGGTAGGATAATATTACCCCAAATTACAGCTGGATTGGACATTGTTTTATAACGTAACGTGATTGGTCAATGCAGGGTTAGAAATTAAAAAAAATTTTCAAGGGCTTTTTTTGCCCCCCTTAATTGCTTTTCGGGGGCTTTTTTTTGTATTTCGGGGGCACAATATTTTTATAATGAAAATTAACATAAAGATTATAAAACATTGTTGACACTTTTTTTTACAGTCTTCATCCCTATGTTTGATAACGTAATGTTAATGTCTCCATATATAGGGCTCTACGCTAACCTTTTTCCCAAGGAGCACATGTGCTCCTAAATAAAATGTTAATAAATAAAATCTAAATACAAATTTAGGAGCACACAGAAATTTAGGAGCACAGTGACAATTGTTCAAGTAACACACACACATGATGTGTGACATCATGGCTTGGTTTCATGTTTTGAGGTACGTACCTTCAATTATCTGTAAATAATACATACATACTCTTATCTAAATAGATTCAATATTATTGTCCCTGAGGGCAAGTTGTGTTGTTTTCTTGATACATCTACAAATAGCAGACGAATAACCGGTTGCCTCTGGATCAATGAATGTCTAATATTGAATAATATTATTAGATATTTTATTTTTAACATCCCTAATTCCAACAGTCAAGAGGCTTGTTTCAAATTGATGAAAAACCCCACACACGCAACGTTTCTGAGTATAGGCTCTGGCCAGATCGATCAATGAAATACGTTGCGCGCTCAGCGCTGTGGAATGAAGGAAATGCGCATCGGGATCGGATTTGGATGTTATTCTTTGTAGTTGTGTTACAAATGGAACGGTCTTTCCCCGCCGAACACAAGTTACTTAACGTTACACGGGTCGCGCTATGCAGATGCTTAGCTTGCTAACGTTAAGATAGCAGTGTAATGCTTGATGAGAGCAGAGCGCTCTCTCTGTGTTCGCACCTCTCAAGTGCCTGGAAGCATCTCCCTGTAACATGCAGCGGGCCCCGCCTCCCTCCTCCTTGGAACAAACATTCCACCCAAAAACTGAATTTCAGTCCAGTTTCAATCTGAACTATTAACAGCGGAGCTGTTTTGTAATCTTCACAATCACTCGTCTGTCTCGCACTGCAAGTAAATGATTTTTCCGGTGTGCACACACACATATTATTAGGGGCAAATACGCACTGTAGAGCATATATATAATTATATATATAATTAGTAAACTGTCGGGGGCTTTTTTTGCCCCGCTTAACTGATTATCAAGGGCATTTGGTCAATTTTCGAGGGCATTTTGCCCCAAGCCCCCGTTAATTTCGAACCCTGGGTCAATGAAAATGCTATATTGAACGCACACTGTATTGCAGATCAATAATAGTAAAAAAAAGTGTTAAGAGACAGAGATCCTAAAAGAAAATATATACATTCGAGAGGGAAGAAACTGTACATTGGAGGGGGTTGGACTTGGGTGGGTGGGTGGGGGGGGGTTTGGACATTTACTGCGGCCAGTTTCGAATTGCAGCCTCCAGTAGGTGCTCTTTGAGAGCGGTTTTGAAGGTGGGTAGGGATTCACATTATTTTACGGCTGTGTGTAGGGCATTCCACATTGTTGTGGCATAATTGCGAAACGTGTTTAGTCCCTTGTTTGAGCCGAATCTGGGTTGAACATGATTTGTGGAATTCCCTCTGGTGTTGTGGTTGTGGAATTCACTGAGGCGTAACAAAATAAATGGTTTGGTTCCTGTTGCTTGTCAGTTAAAGCCATGGGTATGTAGGGAATTTATTTTATTTTATTTTTTATTTTATTTTTTCCCACGGCGACTATGGATTAGGGATGGGAATTGATAGGATTTTATCGATACGATTCCATTATCGATTCTGCTTATCGATTCGATTCTTTATCGATTCCCTTATCGATACCTGATCAATTTATAATTTAAATAAATAAATTGGAAATGCAACAGAACTACATTTAGTCATTTAGCTGACGCTTTTATCCAAAGCGACTTACAAGTTCTGTACGACAAGCCATCAGGAAGGGCACAACTCTATCAGCTGAGCAACAATGTTCATCAAAGTGTTGAGTGCTACAGTGTAGGTTAGTTTATTAGGACAAGTGCATGACAGTACGGTTAGTTAGGGTTAGATATATATTTTTTTATTCAGATAATGGTTGAAGAAGTGCGTCTTTAGTCGACGGCGAAAGATTGGACGTGATTCGGCTGTCCTAACTGGGGTGGGTAGTTCATTTCACCATTGTGGGGCAAGGACTGAGAATAGGCGACTTCTCTTTGATGACCCTCCCGGAGCTCGGATAGGAGTAGGTCTGAGGCGGCCAGAAGATGCAGAGCGTCGGGGTCTAAGCTGGTTAGAATTATAACATGCAACTTGACATTTCTGATTGTCATTTATTGTTGAGCCCCCATGTCAGAAAAATACAAAAACTGTAAAAAATAAAACATTAACTATAGCCTACACTTAAATAAAATAATGTATTTGAGATTCTCTTAAAATGTATTTATTTTTTTATTCTTAAACTAATTTAATCTATTGAATAACAGGTTGTTATTCCTCTGACTTCTGTCACACACACACACACACACACACACACACACACACACACACACACACACACACACACACACACACACACACACGTCACACACGTCACACACGTCACACACACACACACACACAGAGAGAGAGAGAGAGAGAGAGAGCTCCCCGGGCCCCTGTCCTTTATGTATTGGCTTGTGTTGCTACACGGACACATTTGTATGTTGCACCACTGTACTTCCTGGTTTACACTTTACAGACTTGTAAACAAGCACTCGCGTCTCTCATTATATGTGAACTAAAGAGTACAAGGTTTACACAACAGCCCCCACCTGCTGTTTTATTGTATTTGTACCTGTACTATCCGCTGTCAGCTGTTTATCTCTCTTTGTGAGGTTGATTAAATAGCGTTAGCTCACGTTAGCTCACGTTAGCTCCGCGGCTAATTTTAGCTCACCCTAAACTAAATCAATGACAATGTTCTAAAGCATTCAAGTAGTTTTCACTGCACATAGAAGTAGCCAAACAGCGGGAGCATTTCGGGAGCATATTACCAAAACCCAGGCAATTTCGAGCCCTTAAGGAATCAAATAGAGTCTGCCATGGCTACATGGTAACGTAACGTTATTGCGCAACTGTAGGCAGCGATAAGGGAATCGAAAGTCACAGGAGCCACACGGTTCCAGGCATCGGCCAATTAGGAACCGGTTCCCAATGGGAACCGGTTTTCGATTCCCATCCCTACTATGGATAGGGAATTTCTTTATTTAACCCATTCTCTGCCGGGCTTATATCCATCCTAAACCATCCTCCGCCAGCGCTATTTGTCTATGGAGATGTTCACCTTCTTTGCAGGGCTATAACTTTTTAAATTGTATTGCTAAATTGACATTACTATGGCCCATTCAACATCAATTATCTATCGTTCAGGATGTAGGAACGTTTTACTTTTTCATTCACACATTCATACTAAAATACCGTCTAGTAGGGGTGGACGGTATAAACGGTATACGGTATAAACGGTATGAATTTGCTCTACGGTATGGATTTTGACTATACCGTCTAAACCGGTAGTGCAGCTCTAAAATACCAATGACGTCATGTAACCACAGCGCGACTATTTCACTCGCATTTGCCAGCCCCTACCCCACGCATGTAAACACGGATCTAGTAGTCTAGTGGGACGGGACACGGGAGCTCAGCTGTCGGCGGCGTCTCCCTGAGCTAACGTTAGCTTAGCTACCGTTACAAAATGACCCAGTCAACTATTCACTTTTAGTTTAATACATGATGAGGCATTGTCTAACCGAACGGTATCTAGTCGGCCAGCTACCGATAGCTCCTGACATCAACAAACGCTCCACAAAGTCTAGTAGAGAGAGACGTGTGTGTGCTACCTGTTAGCCGTTAGCTCACGTTAACGCGAGTTAGTTCACCGTTCAAACCGAAATGTCCCATTGAACTAAATAATTCACTGAGGCGTTGTATTAACGTTATATATCCGGCTTAGCCGGATAGCTCCTGATATCAATGTCTTATAACACTGATTCGATGCGTATTCGAGCTGAGGGCTTGCTAACGTTATTCCAATATAATAGGGTCCAGGTGCAGCGCCGGAGAATCCTGGCCGTAGCTCTGCTCGAGGCTACTGAGTATAGGTCCAGGTGCAGCTCCGGGGAAACCTGGCCGTAGCTGGAGGCTACTAGAGTACACACAGACAGTGGAGCTTGTTGCGTGGTGGCGATGTCTCGCAGATAATACAAGTACAAGTCTAATTATATAATATATATATTTTATAAAAAAAAAAAAATTATATAAAATAAATTTTTTTTTTATCAAAAACGATGATACCGTGATATATACCGTTACCGTCTATGCTTCAAATTATACCGTGATATAAATTTTAGACCATACCGTCCACCCCTACCGTCTAGAGTATAAATATGTTTTTATCGTTTCCTGCAGTATTTCTTAGAACGTGAGATATAGGTCTATGCATAAATTAGATGATCAAATGCAGTTTAATACCGATCAACGTTATATTAAAAATTTCAACTGTACATGGTCCTAAACGTCATGACTGGTCATCTGCGGGTGAACGGAGGGGGGGGGGGGGGGGGGGGGTCGTTTATAATTCAATGGCCGACGTTAAATGATTCATGTAGTATGGGTGATATATTGATCAGAGCAGTTTGTATCGAAAATGGTAAAGAAAAACGCTGAAACTCACCCCAGTCTCCTCGTAGTGTTGGGTGATGAGAGTGGAGCAAAAAGATCGCTATTATGGGATGTTGATCGATGCACGACCAAATCATGTTGATTATTGAGTTATGGCAAATATTCATATCGACGGTGTCTATATTGAGCCCCGGGACGATCACAGAGTGGCCGGACGAAAATAGGGGACGGACCACTTCCGGTTTGGGCAACTTCCTGTTTGGCAACTCGCCGATCGGCCACCAGGTGGCGGTATTGAAGCGTTGCAGAGTTGTGCCGAGTCCCACAGCATCACCCAAGACTCTGTGACGTGAATACCATGACGAAAATATGAAATATTGATCTCAAAGACGTAGGGGTGGGACGATACATCGATCCAGATCGATACATCGATGTAATTATCAACAATCGAATCGGATCGATGCGATGTAATAAGATCGATTCATATCGATACTCTTATTTTGAAAATCCTGTGGCGAGTCTCATATCTGCCCAAGAACAACAGCAGTAGCTCCGTGTGTGTAGATGTTACAGCATAGCATTCTCCCTTTCTGTGTGTGTGTGTGTGTGCGCGCGTCTTTGGAAAGACAAGATGAGGTCAGAGGAGTTTGATGTTTAAATGTTATTTAAACATAAACAATATAATACATAATAAATGTAGGCCTATACATGATCATGCAACGTCAACAAATTGTTGTAGGAACGGTTTGGGAGAGGGAGGTTGTGAGTTTTGAGTTCCAAAAAATGTAGCTTAAAGTTTAAAGCTCAATATATAAAAACGTGGCACTTTACAGTGAACAGGAGGTCTATTTGTATTAAAAACAATAGATTGATTTTCCTTTAAATGTCTGGAAGAGCTCAAAAATACAAATGTCAAATGATATTTTCATTACCTTTTTTTTGTTGATCTAAATGTTACTGATTGTGTTAAATGGGCATATGATATCATCTCATATCGATCGCAGGCACCTGAATCTAATCGTATCGTATTGTATCGTGAGAGACTTTGTGATATCGGCAAATATCGTATCGTTGTCCAAAGAATCGATATCATATCGTATCATGATGAAACTGGTGATTCCCACCCCTACTGAAAGACGCCTTACGGCGTCATTGGCAGATTACGCATGGCGGAGAATGACGTGTTAACACGTCATCGGCGGAGAATGGGTTAATTAAAATGTTCACGACAACATGGATGCATGTACTCTGCCAGCATGTTTAATATCCATAATACTAAAGGTTTGACTAAGATTTGTATGAAACTTTATTGTAAAAAAAAAAAAATTGGAAATTTTTTAAACTCATAAAATAAATTGGGTCGCACCTAAATAGGCAGGGTCGGTTGGCAACCAGAACCAAACCATTTATTTTGATAAGCCTGACCTTTGAGAAGTACAATGGGGGAAATAAGTTGTTGTGGGACTTGTACAGCACTTTGTTCAACTTTGTCAGTGCTGTAAAGTTTAAACCTTTTTAAATCTTAGACAAACAAAACACTTTGCTTTCATGAAATATTGTAAGCCGTCATTTGAGGCTTTATAAAAGCAGCACAATGAACACAAATCTGTCAGTGCCGAGTCCGACCTCATCTTAAATAACAAACAGCATTGCTTGTTGTAATTAACAAAGAGAGGCAGAGTTGATTTTGCAAAAAAATATATATATATCATTTATATTTTTATATTCGAATCCCATGCCCATCGAAGTATTTAAGACAGCCCTATTAAATGGACTGTTATATCTTATTAAATTGTGGACATTTATTCATTCCCACTTATTAGACACTATTTCTGATGGTAAAATGAGCGTACAAAGCAAAATACAGAATTCTGAAATATTAAAACGGAAAAAACGGAATTTGGAAAAAAATAAAATGGAATTTGGAAAAAATTAAAACCGATTTCATATGGCTCTAAACTCTACCTTCTATCTGTGTTAATAATGTCAACTGGGTTAGAATATATTGATGAACTATAAAATGTTTTTTTTTGTTACCAATGTGCCACACAAGAAACATCAAATGATGGGTAAAAGCAAAGAGCTCTCAAGACCTTCACAAACAGATTGTTGCACTTGCAAATCATGAAAATAGAATTGGCTAAAGACGTATTTCACAACTTCAGAATCTTCCACTAAGCACCATTGGGGGCATTATCCATAAGTGGAAGCAACATCACTCCATCATCAACCGGCCATGCACAGGTGCTCCTCGCAACATTTCTGATCAGGGAGTCAGAAGGATACTTAGAAGAGTAGCCAGAGAGCCATGGACCACTAGGAAAGAGCTCCAGAAAGACTTGGAGGCAGCAGGTACAACTGACAGAAAGGACCATAGGCAATGCACTCCACCGCCATGGCCTCTGTGCGCGCTCAGCCCGCAAGACTCCACTACTGAAAAAAAGACATGTTGAAGCTTGTTTAAAGTTTGCCTAACAACATTTGGACAAGCCAGTGAATTACTGGGAGCATGTACTCTTGTCAGATGAGACCAAAATGTTACTTTCTGGTTGTCACACAACACACCATGTTTGGAGGAGAAATGGCAGTGCACATTACCCGAATAACACTGCCAACAGTGAAGTTTGGAGGTGGAAGTATCATGGTGTGGGGCTGCTTCTCCTCTCCTGGTACTGGCAGACTTCATATCATTGAAAGAACAATGAATGGAGCCATGTACAGAGAGCTTCTTGATGAACCTGCTGCCATCCACCAGGATGCTGAGGATGACACGTGGGTGGACCTTCCACCATGACAACAATCCAAAGCATACAGCAAAGGAAACTTGCAGTTGATTTTAGGGATGGGAATCGAAAACCGGTTCCCATTGGGAACCGGTTCCTAATTGGCCGATGCCTGGAACCGTGTGGCTCCTGTGACTTTCGATTCCCTTATCGCTGCCTACAGTTGCGCAATAACGTTACGTTACTCTATTTGATTCCTTAAGGGCTCGAAATTGCCTGGGTTTTGGTAATATGCTCCCGAAATGCTCCCGCTGTTTGGCTACTTCTATGTGCAGTGAAAACTACTTGAATGCTTTAGAACATTGTCATTGATTTAGTTTAGGGTGAGCTAAAATTAGCCGCGGAGCTAACGTGAGCTAACGTGAGCTAACGCTATTTAATCAACCTCACAAAGAGAGATAAACAGCTGACAGCGGATAGTACAGGTACAAATACAATAAAACAGCAGGTGGGGGCTGTTGTGTAAACCTTGTACTCTTTAGTTCACATATAATGAGAGACGCGAGTGCTTGTTTACAAGTCTGTAAAGTGTAAACCAGGAAGTACAGTGGTGCAACATACAAATGTGTCCGTGTAGCAACACAAGCCAATACATAAAGGACAGGGGCCCGGGGAGCTCTCTCTCTCTCTCTCTCTCTCTCTCTCTCTCTCTGTGTGTGTGTGTGTGTGTGTGTGTGTGTGTGTGTGTGTGTGTGTGTGTGTGTGTGTGTGTGTGTGTGTGTGTGTGTGTGTGTGTGTGTGTGTGTGTGTGTGTGTGTGTGTGTGTGTGTGTGTGTGTGTGTGTGTGTGTGTGTGTGTGTGTGTGTGTGTGTGTGTGTGTGTGTGTGTGTGTGTGTGTGTGTGTGTGTGTGTGTGTGTGTGTGTGTGTGTGTGTGTGTGTGTGTGTGTGTGTGTGTGTGTGTGACAGAAGTCAGAGGAATAACAACCTGTTATTCAATAGATTAAATTAGTTTAAGAATAAAAAAATAAATACATTTTAAGAGAATCTCAAATACATTATTTTATTTAAGTGTAGGCTATAGTTAATGTTTTATTTTTTACAGTTTTTGTATTTTTCTGACATGGGGGCTCAACAATAAATGACAATCAGAAATGTCAAGTTGCATGTTGTTATTCTAACCAGCTTAGACCCCGACGCTCTGCATCTTCTGGCCGCCTCAGACCTACTCCTATCCGAGCTCCGGGAGGGTCATCAAAGAGAAGTCGCCTATTCTCAGTCCTTGCCCCACAATGGTGAAATGAACTACCCACCCCAGTTAGGACAGCCGAATCACGTCCAATCTTTCGCCGTCGACTAAAGACGCACTTCTTCAACCATTATCTGAATAAAAAAATATATATCTAACCCTAACTAACCGTACTGTCATGCACTTGTCCTAATAAACTAACCTACACTGTAGCACTCAACACTTTGATGAACATTGTTGCTCAGCTGATAGAGTTGTGCCCTTCCTGATGGCTTGTCGTACAGAACTTGTAAGTCGCTTTGGATAAAAGCGTCAGCTAAATGACTAAATGTAGTTCTGTTGCATTTCCAATTTATTTATTTAAATTATAAATTGATCAGGTATCGATAAGGGAATCGATAAAGAATCGAATCGATAAGCAGAATCGATAATGGAATCGTATCGATAAAATCCTATCAATTCCCATCCCTAGTTGATTTCAGAGAAAGAAAATCAACTTGTTGGAATGGCCCAGTCAATCACCTGACTTAAACCCAATTGAACATTTGTGGAAGCATCTGAAGATCCAGATTCACAAGAGGCCCCTCCGCAATCTTCAAGATTTAAAGACAATCTGTGTAGAGGAATGGGCCAAAATCACACCTGAATACTGCGGGTGATTAGTTACATCATACAGAAAGCATCCTTGGAGCTGTCATTACAAACAAAGGCTTCTCCACTGTATTGAATTAATTTCAGTTAGTGTGTTCAATACTTTTTTCCTATGTCATTCCACTTTATTACACACAACTTCATTTATGTATGGTCTTTAATGTTTAGATTTCTTGTCTGGATTTCCTGTCTGGTGAAAATTTCTTTTTTCCCCATTTTTCGACCCTGCGGCTTATATAACGGTGCGGCTTATATGTGGACAAAACCCGAAAATCGAAATATTGCTTTTTTTACTGCATTGAAATGTGTTCCCTTATTTGCTAAACTTAATACAACTGTAAATGAGTTAATGTTATTTGTCCGACAGTATTGTGTCCCAATGGGAGTCATTCTCTGTAGAGGTGGGAAGTTAAAGCTCAATATAAGAACGGCCATGCACCACCACTCACAGAATCGAGAAAGAGCATCAATCTGTCAATCCTTTCCGTGTCCGGGCCGGGTGAGGTTTCCCGTGTTGAGTCAAATTAAGCCGCAGGCTCCACTCCTTACATATGGTAATTAAACATTAAAACACATGCGGCTTATAGTCCAGTGCGGCTTATATATGTACACATCATTCAATTTAGCTGCTGCGGCTTATAGTCAGGTGCGGCTTATAGTGCGAAAAGTACGGTACGTCTGTCTCAAGACTTAGTCCTGCATGTATCAACAAAAGCGCATGTTGGTGTGAATTTATGTGAGCCATTATTACTACCAACTGTAATAATTGTGGAATATTACTATAATGAGCTGTATGTGTATGAACCAAGCATCACACTAATGTACCTTATACGTGACAATAAACTACTACTACTACTATTGAAGTTTTCATTATTTGTAGGGGTGGGAATCACCAGTTTCATCACGATACGATACCAGGGGAGGAAACTAACTTTTTGGCTTACCAGCCAACTGGCGAGTATCTGATTTTTTTTACCAGCCAAACAGATTTTTTACCAGACAAAAAAATTCGCTAATTGTGATAATTACTTCTTTGTATGTCAAGCCGTGTCAATGTTGTGTATGCATCTGGGTAGGCACACTGTGCCTTTAAGACAGCACGGTGGTCTTACGACAGTGCTGTGAAGTACCGTCAAGTGTTGTGGTAACGTCAGTTGGGTTGGTGTGCTGTTGTGCACAGTGCACTGGTTGAGCTAGCCCCTTTCGTGACTGCGATGTGCAAGCCAGGGGCTTTTGAGCATGAAATAAAATGTCTAACCTTACGTCGTAGTCCGGTGCTTTTTTGGAAACATTATAGTCATAACCGATACACCTAGCTGGCTGATTTGAGCACACGGGGCTAACGTTAGCTAGCAAGCAGCTATAGCTAAAACGCTAACTAGAAGCTAACCACTGTATACAGTTCCAGTAGACTAACATTACACCTCTGTGATTTAAATGTGTCCTTAGTAACTTATACTCGAGGGTTGTACTAGGGTTGGATGCAGTTCCCCGTTGGTCAGTCTGTCTGTTTTCCATCTTCTGCTGTGTTTAACGTTATCTGTTTGCGAGTGCTCCTGATGGCTAGCCTAGTACCGCGGGACTTTTATTATTATATGTCCGCGGGTTGGCCAGTACTGCACAAACGTTTATTAAACATTATATGTCCGCGGGTGGTCTTGTGCAGTGCTCTCGTGGCACTGTCAACTAAAGCGAACACTCAGAAGACGCGCACCGTTTGCCAGTGCAGTGATTGCAGAATGTTTTATTTTTTTGTATACTCGCCAGCAGGGGAGGAAACAAACTTTTTGGCTTACCAGCCAACTGGCGGGTATCTGATTTTTTTTACCAGCCAAACGTAAAAAATACCAGCATTTGGCCAGTAAAGTGGCCTAATTTCCTCCCCTGTACGATACGATATCAATTCTTTGGACAACGATACGATATTTGCCGATATCACACAGTCTGCCACGATACGATTCGATTCAGGTGCCTGCGATCGATATGAGACGATATTATGTGCCCATTTAACACAATCAGGCACATTTAGATCAACAAAAAAAAGGCTACGGAAATATCAATTGACGTTTTTATTTTTTAGCTCTTCCAGACATTTAAATGAAAAACAATCTATTGTTTTTAATACAAATAGACCTCCTGTTCACTGTAAAGTGCCATGTTTTTATATATTGAGCTTTAAACTTTAAGTAAAATGTTTTGGAACTCACAACACGCAAGCTAAAACCCCTTCCCCTCCCAAACCGTTCCTACAATTGTTTTATGTTGCATGATGATCATGAATACATTTATTATGTATTCATGTTTAAATATCAACATTATCTGTCCATCCTCAGTAAATAATATCAATATAATAATACTCCTGACTTCATCTGGTATTTTCAAACGTACACGCGCACACACACACACAGACAGAATGCCCCCGCCCCTCCTCCTTCCCCTCTCCTCTCTCCGTTTCTCTCTCTCTTAGCTTAGTTAGCTTAAGCAGCTAATGTAACGTTAATTTAGGTCTGCCCACGCGACGTGGGCATAAAAGTATGGCGACGATGCAAAGCATGTTGGATGCATTTGACCCGTTGCGGGGGGAAAACTGCACAGACTTATATCGGGGTCGCAAAATAGACGCTCCCTAGCGCTGCTCTGCTGTACAGAGCTACACAGTTTCACAATACTGGGCGCAGGGCGGATATGACGTCGCCGTCGCCGGATCGCAATATGAATCTATCTTTTTACGTTGCATTGATCCTATTTGATTATTGATAATAGATCGATATATTGATCTGGATCGATGTATCGTCCCACCCCTAATTATTTGATGATAATTACTGATACTACTGAAGCTTTCATTATTTGATAATAATTACTGAAGTTTTGTGGCCCAAAAAAAGATAATGGGAACAGTCCTAGTTCTCCTGAGTTAATAAAGGTTAAATTACATCCATATACTATTCCTTAATACTATATGAACATATCAGTTCACTGCACAGACCCACAGGCCTTCGATTTGACACTTGGGCTAATTAATAGCTCACAGAATACAAATGTCTTGAGTTGTAGTGAAGTGAGACTGAAAGGAATCAACAGATTATTAATAACGACAACATGATTACTTCCTTTTTGTCTTAAAGGAACATGCCAACATTATGGGAAATGTGCTTACTGTGTTCCCCAGAGTCAGACAAGAAGACGGATGCCAATTTCCTTTGTGCGTTCAGTATAAAGCTATCCGGCTGCAAGCTAGCCTAGCTTAGCACAAATAAATAGAAGCGGATACGGACCACCTAGTTGTTGGCCAAAAACACCTCTCCTGACCCGGAGTCTTAAGCTTGGCTAGTGGTCCATATCGGCTTTCATTAATTTGTGCTGTGCTAGGCTAGCTTGCAGCACGATAGCTTTCTACTGAACGCACAGGAAATTGAGGGAATTGGTACTATCTTATTATCTTCTTGTCTGACTCTGAGAAGACGGTAAGCGTATTTCCGATAATGTTGGCGTGTTCCTTAACACCTGGTGTGCCCTGTGCTTTCAGAAGCGGAGAGGCAGAGCAAGGTGGCAGCCCTGCTGGAGAAGCTCCACTCCAAGCACAACGCCTCGCGGCCCTGGCAGGAGACCAGCAAGGTGGTGCGACAGGCCATGGTGAGGTGTAGCCAGAGACGCTTTATGCAATGAGGAGGAGACCGAGCCCTGCAGTAGTTTTGAATGGAGAAATCCGTTACGCTAAAGATGGCAGCAGCTTCATGGAAGAAAAATAAATGGTGTTTTTTAAATGTCACTTTCTTTGCATTGGGAGCGTAAAGCGTCTTCTTTTCAAAATGTTCTTATATACCCAAGTTGCTATTGCATGTAAGTAAGTAAGTAAGTAAGTAAGTAAGTAAGTAAGTAAGTAAGTAAGTAAGTAAGTAAGTAAGTAAGTAAGTAAGTAAGTAAGTAAGTAAAGTTTATTTATATAGCACTTTTCACAGAGACAACTCACAAAGTGCTTTACATACAGCAGAAATTAAATAAAATAAAAAGCAAGAACCATTCAAGAGATAAGAGACGGAACAAAAACAATGCATCACAGAGAAAGAAAAAAAACAAAAGACATTTTATACCTGGAGGAGAAGCTCAAACATTACCCAAAGGCCTGTTTATTGCATGCACTTATTTGTGTTTCATTACACGTATATGTCCATGTCCGTGTTTTATTGCAACACTACTATCACCGACATCTAAGAAGGGAGATCCACCCTTGAACGGCCCTTTCTCTCCTCCACATTGCCTGTGGTGCATTTTTTCCTATTGCTAGGTTTTAATGAGTTTTTCCTTACCTTCGCGTGGGGTATGGTCTGGGAGTGTTGCATTCATTTATTTGAAATGTTTTGGACTTCATGGTGTTTTTGTTTTGTTCTTGATTTATTGTGATGTTTCTTCTTGACTTGTTTAAAGAAGACGTGTCCGGCCCATGGGGACATTAAAATGTGTTGTCGGGCCTTACAAATACATTTGATTTGATTTGATATTGGCCAGTCTCAACATGCTGCTATTTACAACGTGGCTAGAGACAGATGAAATCTTCTTGGCCAGTCTCAACATCATGCTATTGATGGTTTTGGATGGTCTGCTCAAGTGGTTGGCCAACGGATCATAGGAGTCGATCCTGAGCGGCCTAGAAATGTTTTATTTTAGCTGTGCCGAACTACCAAAAAACTTAATTTGGTCATGGTCACAAACCACTCCGCAAGACTACTACTGACACTGTCTTGTATTCCTTCTACACTTTATAGGCCCCATGAAATGGCTTATTTCCTGTAAAAACAGGAAGCTAGGTAGGGACTTTGATTGGCATATACAGTGCTTAATTTTCCATTCTTTCAATCACTAAAATGTTTTGCTATAAACTACCAAATCGAATCAAATGGGCCCTACTTGATTAGAAAGCTTGACTAACTAGCAAACTAGTTTAGAGACCACCAAATCTGTTTTTATTTAACTATATACCTCCCGGAGTATTGTGCTAATCTTTTTACGTTCACATACACAAAACAGTTAAGCATTGGATAAGACATCCTTCAAACAAGTAATGAAACATTAAAACATGACAAAACTGAGTCCTTCTTTTTGGAAACTGAAGGTTACTTTTTGCAGTAGAGATAAATGGTTTGACACTATTTCATTCATCTTTCCTGTAGCCTATTGTAGAAAGCATTTCATAGGACGCAAATTTTGTATACCCCATGTGCAGGATGAGTCATCAACATTAAACATTTCTTTCCAGGAAATGATAAATTCTAAAATGGCAATACCAACAAATACCAACAACAAACAACAAACAAACAACAAATACCAACAAAACACATGTTTGTCATTGTTGGGACAGATACGGCATATAGGTGATGATCAGCGCCATACAGTATGTGATTAAATCACAAACATCTATTTTGATTTCATGCAGCCTTTAAAAAAAATTTAAAGTATCAAATTGGTAGAATTGTTAAGACTTTGGTTGCCACTTGTTAACATGGTAAAACATGGTTGAATGCCATCACCCACTTCAATGATAGCGTTGTGAACGCATAATCTCTGTCTTAAATTATGGTATGTGTCTAATCTGCCCGTCGCTTATCAATGACTTGTTTGCAGTCAACATTGTCGAAACGGATTGTTTTTTAATCGGTTCATTTCCGTTTTATAGCATTTTGAAAAGCCCTTGTTTTTTTTAAAGTTTCAGGAAAATATATAGATTCCGTGATAAACGGCATTTACTGGAATATTCTGGAATACACAAACGTAATTTTTGGGCCTATTTATGAATCTGTTTCAAATAAACGCTAGATTATCGATAGTATATGTGTATTTATGCACGCTAGAGAAGCGATCTGAAGAATATATTCTCATTTCCTGATCGCACACACACACACACACAATAGCTCTGATTACCCCAAGACTGGTCAAATAAATTGCTTACCTCAGATCAGATGTTCTCCAAAAAGATTATTCCAATTCCTGATCGCCATTCCAAATATCGATCGCGTTTATTGATTCAGCGCCTGGTACTGTAAATATGTATTCCACGCTGTTCTGCGGCTCTGCAATCACTTCGGTCTCTTCAGATGCCTCGCCGGAGAAGTAAAATGAGGAGCTGGACCCCCCCCCCCCCCATCAGTCTAATCCAATGGGGTGCAGTACCATCCGGAGAGATGATAGGGGGTGGTATTTTCCCAATGGAGCTCAGAGAGAGTCTGCAGCACTAGCGTGAGGCTTGATTGATGAAATATGAATTCAAATCGCTAATAAAAAAAAATACGACAAACAAGCGCTATATAGCGTTGGTGGCATTCAACAGTCGGCATGAACTAACGACAACACGTCCGTGGCACTCAGTGTTAATACAGAGTTGTATGATCCTCATCCTCTTTATGTACCTCTTCAACTATCCTCTTAACTGTCGCTCCCTGCTTTTCTCTCCCTGCATCTCCAGGAGAAACGTGGTGTGATGAACACCGCAGGCCACCAGCTCCTGCTCACCTGCCTGGAGACGCTGCAGAGAGCACTAAAAGGTGAGAGGACCTGGATAATCAGTCTCCACTAATGATCGTAGGTTCTCAACTAACTCAATAGTCTGTTCAATGGAAGAAAGTAAGCAAGTAAAAATGCTTTCTTTCCTTTAATTGCCGTCCTTTTGCAAATATATTTTCAGTGAGTGACAGAAGTGACAGAACATACTAAAGGACATGTTGACATGTAGTAAAAAATTATTAAATAAATGAAAACCTTGGAAAGGGATCTCTAGGGTTCTGGTATGGGATTCGTTTTGGTAGTGGGTCTATGTTAACACTTTGAGTGCCAACGATGAGATTTCTCGTTAGTTCATGCCAACCGTTGAGTGCCAGAGAGACGAGAGATCTTGTTTTTGATCGTTATTTTTTTTTTATTATCGATTTCCATAAATTTTTCATCAATCTAGCCTCATGTTACCAGTGGGGATCTGTCTGAACTCGAACAGGGAAAATAGCGCCCCCTATCGTCTCTCCGGATGGTACTGCACCCCTTTGGATTGGATTGAATAAAACGCATGGAGAAAGAAAAGTCCTGCTTCCACATTTTACTTGTCAGACATGTAATCCGAGCCTACTGGAGTCATCGCCCACCATCAGAACAGCGGAAAATGTGTGTTTCCAGTACCCAGCGTTGGATCAATAAACGCGATCGATATTTGGAATGGCGATCAGGAATTGGAATAATCTTTTTGGAGAACATCTGATCTGAGGTAAGGAATCTATTTGACCAGATTTGGGATAATCAGAGCTATTTTCACCTATATATCAGCGTGTGTGTGTGTGCGATCAGGAAATAATATAATCGATTTTTCAGCCCGCTTCTATAGCGTGCATAAATACACATATACTATCGATAATCTAGCGTTTATTTGAAAACGATTCATAAATAGGCCGAAAAATGACAACGTGTTTTGTGTATTTCAGTAAAGGGCGATTATCACAGAATCTTCTGAAATTTTCTGGAACTTTCAAGAAACTAGTGTTTTTCAAAATGGTATAAAACGGAAATGAACCGATTGGGAAAATAAATAAAATAAATAATAATTATAATAATAAAAAAATAATTCCGTTTCGACAATGTTGCCTGCAAACAAGTCATTGATAAGCGACGGCCATATTATACACATAGCCATAATTTAAGATATAGTTTATGCGTTCGCAAATATGTGAGCTCTATCATTGAAGTGGGTGGTGGCACGCAACGGGGTTCCGGGGCACCGGAAGTGGCTCCGAGATGTAGAATAAAGTATTTATATTTATTTTAGAATATTTAGTTTCTATAATTTTCAATGAATGAACCGATGCAACATTATCATCAAACAAATCATCGATTTAGAAATGCCTTCATCGACTTAACACCAAACATCGACCAAAAAGCGATAAAATCATCTATCATATAGGTAAAATAAATGGTAAATGGTGCATTTTATATAGCACTTTTATCCAAAGCGCTTTACAATTTAGTTCCTCACATTCAAGCATTGACGTGAATATCGTGTTTATATCTCACGGGTCAAACATACCTCAACGTTATTGCCATAAAATACAACGTATATTGTTTCTTTATCTTACCGTGAACGTCTGGAGAGAAAAACGTGACTCAATCCAGTGATTTTTGGCACGGCTATAGCCATTATACAAAAGTAACTGTACCTACACTAGTAGATTTCATTCACAGTCTTTGCTGCTCTCTACCGGGTGCCTGGGGTACTACATCCATATCTAACTATGGTATTAGAATAGAGGAGATTCTGGCTTTTCAAATGATGCCTCACTTGATCCAATAAAGCCATTTATTATACTTGCATGTATTATACTTACTATATTTGATCTCAAGAAGTAGCTGAATGAGCTCATTGGCATCATTTCGCTTTTGGTCATTGTAAACATGTCAAACATGGTTTCTGTCAAAGATGGAGGAGAAAAAAACTACTACCGTAATACTAATAATCTATATTCTCCTCTACAATTTACTCAAGCATAGTTTCAAGTTCTCATGTTTCTTTATTAGTTGTCATACAGAAATACAGGATACTTTTGTATGAAATGCTTCTTTCTGTTTTGCTCCTGAGAGTGTGCTAGGTAAAAAAAAATCATTATAAAAAGGATAATAAGTTATAAAAATAGACTGTAACAGACACAATATTTCTGACACTGGGAATACATTCCCTGAGGTCCATAGATGTCCCTAGATACCATGAACATGCAAAAGGACTTGTGGAAGTGGAGCAATCTTCCATTTACTTGGGTATGTTCTTTTAGGAAAATTCAGAAAATATGGCTAGGGCTTAACAGTTTAATACGGACTGTAATGATCTATTTGTGCGATGTTAAATAGATCTCGGCCCGGTACCGGGCCAATAGTGATTTAAAAAAACCATAGGAATAGTGATTCAAAACAATAGGAATAGTGATTCAGAAATGTATATAAAAAAAAGAATGATGTGTTTGTTGATTGTATGGGGTAACACAGGGTTTTATCATCCCCATTTCTCTGTCTGTCTCCTGTCCTCTCCAGTGTCCTCCCTCCCCTCCATGACAGACCGGCTAGAATCCATCGCTCGACAGAACATGTGAGTGCTCTGCTTGTCGTCCTCCCACTGGTTTTCACCAGTGCCTGTCTCATCATCGGGTCATTCAATTCAGGGCCTGGGAGATAAGAAAATGCATATCACGCCCATTTGGATGGAACATCAATATATTAACATATTTGTCATAGGCAAAATCACAGATAAATAGCCCCAATTGCTGTTCATCGCATTGAACTGCATGATAATGTAAAGTGGCGGATAAAAGTAGAGTTGTTCCGATACCGATACTGGTATCGGAAAAGCCGCCGATACTGGCTAAAATGCTGGTATCGGTATCGGCGAGTACCCTCTAATGCTGCGCTCCGATACCATATGACGTAATTTATCAACAACACTGTGGTCTGTTGAGTAAGCATTATAAAACAAACGTGTGCTTAATCGATTAAAGTGTCAATGCCATTTGTCATTTTAACAGCAGATACTTTCTTAAATGTCATCGTCCCGACAGAGCGGTGTTGACGGCGAGCTCATGGGTTCGCTTGGTGGCTGGTGTTATTAGCATTGAACGGCTAACCGAAAGCTAGCTTTAACATTACCTTGGCTAAAGTTGGGGCTATTCATATAATCCAGCAATAATGGCTGCAGACCTGCAAGCAAAGTACAGCAAGTTGGCAAAGGAGTATTCCAAGTTAAATCACAATGTCACCAGTAACGTTACAGTCTTCTATGGTCTTCCCATATACCGGTAGCTCATGCTAGCTAACGTAACGTCGTCATTGCACAATTGCACGTCGCGTACACAATTAATGACATGTTGCGGACAGCCATATCGGCGACAATGTTTAGCTTTTAGTGCCAAATGATAAGAGTCTGAGGCGGAGTCTCAAAAGAGAATGTTGAATATTTATTGTGCAAAAATCACAAAAGATCCGACTGCTACTGAACGGAGCCTTGTAGACAGACTGAGTAGGGTATATCTGCAGAGCCAGTGGGTAGCGAGTGCAGCAACGTATAATGTCCGTGTGGATCATTGGAGTAGGGTATATCTGCAGTGCTGAAGCCCCATACTCATTGATTAATGATACTAATACAAATCTATACAATCACCTGTTGTTGAATAAATACCATTACTTTCTAGTTATGACTAAAAAACAGTATATATAAAACAGTATTTGTTAAAAAAAAAAATATATTATATTTATAAAAAATTTATATAATATCTTTTTTTTTTTTTTTTTTTTATGTATGCACTGGTATCGGATAAGTATCGGTATCGGCCGATACCCAAAGCTTAGGTATCGGAATCGGATCGGAAAGGAAAAAATGGTATCGGAACATCTCTAGATAAAAGGCATCCACTGAATGATTTGTTATGTTATGAAAGTGAATTGATCTGAAGCCTGATTCAGATTACTGCGTGAAAATAACTACTGGTATTTGTTTTGGTGGAGAGTGACAGCTGGTGACGTTGAATAAAAATGGCCTTCAAATGGTCCCGTGACATACAGTACATTTTAATAACGGCGGGCCGGGTGATATTTATTGTGTCTCCTTTTCTCACTCCGTTTCTCTGCCAGGCTGCGTTCCCACCTGAGTCCCTCGGGGACGGAGTGCTACATCACCTCAGACATGTTCTATGTGGAGGTGCAGCTGGACAGCGGTGGGCAGCTAGTGGACGTCAAGGTGGCCCATCACGGGGAGAACCCAGCGGTCAGTACCACTAACGCAACAGTGCAGCTTGACCTTTATACCCAGACCCTATCCGTTTGTTTTGGGCCCGCTGGCTGTATGGGTTCAATTCAGTCTATGTCTGAACATAATACACAGAGGCCTAGTCTGAGTTTCTAAAGTGATTTTGATTGCAATGAACCTTTTTAAGGTGCCATACCAGGGCGTACCCGGAGTGGGGTCTTGGGCAGCAGTGTGGAGTTGTATTGGAGCCAACTCAATAAAACACGACACCCTTAAACCCTGTTTAATTAACCAGTAGGTTGGTATTGTTCTAGAAGGAGGGGCATATCTATAAGCATAAAAAAAGAGCATTAAGCGAAGCAGATATTCTGTCAGTTCCGGGCTGCCTCTGGTTTATTTGTTTTGAAACGTTTGTGTAGCAAACCTTCTTACAACAGATTCTGTTTGACCCAAGTGTTTTCCTCAAAATAACTTCCAAGATTCCAGGAGCCTAAGTCAGATACTTTGATTCAGATCATGTTTCCTATTTTTATCATGTTTGAATATATTTTGATTAATCAAAATAGCTACTCGTCACAGCTGGTCAAATTAATGGATAGTGAAATGAGCTAATGGGATAGTGGCGATGTTTGGAACCCTAGCTCCTATTTGCTGCGGTCCTTTCTCAGCACAACTCATGCTGTGCCTCATACTTCCTCATACTAGCTCTAGCCAGTTGGCCACCAACCATTGCAATGTCAATGGGGTCAAGCCCCTGTCTGTACAAGCTGACTTGAGGCTCACTGAAATTTAGGAAAGAAATAGGGCGAGGGTTCCAAAAATCAGAACTATCCCTTTAAGATCCCCTGGGCAATGGTATATCATATAATATAATTACATATTTCTTTTTCTGTTTTCTTTACTCTCTCTGACCTATTCTATAATACGCAAAAAATATTCTGTAGTTGAAAATGACCAGGATGGACATATTCCGATTTTGATATATGGATTTTGTATCTTGAGTACTGGTGTTTGTATTGGAGACACTAGAATCCTAAATATATTAAATACTATATGTGTAGCCTATAATGAAGTATATCTCAATAACCTTTTGTCGAGTGACCCAAAACTAAGTCTATTCTCTTCAATAAAAGTAATCAATTGCATTGGTATGAAGTTTTATAACTCAGAATAGGTATCTTCTAATCTGCAGTGAAAACGGTGTATCCCTAGATAAATACTGTTAAATTTTTGTATCAATATTATTAAAGACAAAATAAAGATTAAAGGCCAGGCTTCTGCTTTCTCCTGCTATTTGTCCCACAACAGTAGGCATGTTGCAGTATCGTGGAAGGCTTAATTTAATCTTTTATCTTATTATTCACAGAGTTGCCCTGAGTTAATCCAGCATCTTAGGTGAGAGAAAATGACACACCATTTATTTTATATGATATATATGTGATCTGTGATACATTTTCATTATTTTCATCCTGTGATATGATTCAGAAGCCTGTTGGAACTTGTCACATGCTTCTGGACAGAAAGTCCACACTCATTTCAACCGCTTTTGCATTCTTTCCAGGGAAAAGAACTTTGAAGAGTTCTCTAAACATCTGAAGGGGCTGGTCAACCTTTACAAGCTTCCTGGAGACGAGTAAGAAGGCAACCTACTAGGGCTGTGAAGATCTCACCCAGACAAGGATTCCATTTGGGTTGATTCGGCAAAGATTCAGTGAATCATAAAAAAATATATACATTTTAACCACTAATTTTTTTTCTAATTTCTAATTAATTTCAGTTAACACTTTAAGTGCCGGAAACGTGTTTAGGCGTCTTTCCTAGCCATGCTCAAGTTGCCTAGGACGCCGTAACTCGTCTTTGATATCAATATTTCAAAAATCTGTGATCGGAATCATATTTCCCCTCTGCAGCCTTCACACACAGTTCTGATCTCCTCTCAATCCTCTAGCGGTTCAAGAGCGCCATCTGGTGGCCGATCGGCAGATCGCCCAACAGGAAGTCATGTGGATGAAGTGGTGATCACCCATATTACTTCCGGGCACTCGGTATAGGTCCCGGGACTCGAGCTCGACACAATACATAGCGATCCGTTGCCAATAACTCGATAAACAACATGATTTGGACGTATATACTATTATACAACCTGGAAATGGACCGGGTATTTCGACATCCCATAATGGAAAACTGTCTACCCCACGCTGATCGCCCAACGGCCCGAGGAGACTGGGGTGAGTTTTAGCGTGTAATATTACCGTGTTCGATAACTGATCTGATGAACATATGACCCACATTAGATGAATGGTATAACGCTGCCCACGGAATTATAAACGCCCCCTCGCCCATCCGGTCAACATCAGATGACGTGTAGTAACTTCCAGAAGTACGTCCAGTTGGAATTTTTTATATCGCGCCGATTGCTATCAAACTGTATTTCATCATCAATATAATGCATTTGGGGCTATAAATCACGTTCTGGAGAAAGCTGCAGAAAGAGATGAAAACATACTTATACTTTAGATCATATTTTAGTATGAATATGTGAATGAAAAAGTTTAACGTTGCTACACCATGAACAATACATATAGGACCTTGAATGGGCCCTAATAATGGCAATCTAGCAATAGAATTTAAAAAGTTATAGCCCTGCAAAGAAGGGGAACTTCTCCATGTTAAATAGAGCTGGCAACGGATGGTATATCATGAATTTAGCCTTAGGCAATCAAAGTGTTAACTAGTTTTTGGTATACAAATGTGACTGATTCAGTCAGCAACAATTCAATATGCAAGTAAAACAGGACACCACGGTACTAGTTTCTGATATTAAATAATTAAAAGGTGGGATTTGTAATGCCATCAAGCAGTGTCCTCCAGGCAAAAGAGGCCCACTTGGTATTGCACTTTGTTTACGTTATTTTATAGGATGTCTGATATTATCGGCCTACCAATATTGGCATTAAAATGTGATATAGAAACATTTCGGTATCTGTTTTCTCAACAAACAAAAAAATATATATATATATACGGTATATATATATATTTTTTCTTTTTACATTTATTTAACCTTTATTTACCCAGGCAAGCAAGTAAGAACAAATTCTGATTTTATTTATTGTCAAAAGTATGCATAATGTTGTGTTAATTCCATGACAAGAGATATGTAATGTTAATTACCTGAAATTATTCCGGGGGGGGGGGGGGGGGGGGGACCCTGCATATATCTGTATCGGAAATTAAGAGTTGGACAATATTGGTATCGGTAAAAAAGCCAATATCGAACATCCCTAGTTATTTAGTTTTGGTCTGATGTGTGGGTCAGAGTTGAGTGGGTTTAGGGGGGAGGGGTTGATACGGCTGGCCACACCTCAGGTCCTGCCAAGAGAGGTCTGGAGAAATTCACTGTATAATAAGTTACTAATCATTGTCTGCATTTGTACCTCATTGTTTGTTGTAGATTTGATATTGCATTGTATAGTGTATTCCTCTTTTACTTACTTTTTTTTTTACTGTATGAAGCACATT
This sequence comes from Notolepis coatsorum, assembly GCF_963971535.1. Taxonomy (NCBI): domain Eukaryota; kingdom Metazoa; phylum Chordata; class Actinopteri; order Aulopiformes; family Paralepididae; genus Notolepis; species Notolepis coatsorum. Next base: position 78,188,180 of record NC_140174.1, on the reverse strand, counting down.
CTCAGGGGCTCATACAGAACAAGGCATTTCACTGTAAAGTACGTGTATTTTATTTGTGACAAATAATAAAGAAATTTAAAACTTTAAACAAACTACTATATATTTGGCTATATATACCATATTAGAACTATATCGTGTGACTTAGTATACTATGAACCTCTCCAGACCTCTTGACAGAGCCTGATAGATTTATTTAAATGGATAGATTATCAATCTCACAGATTAATTCAGTTGAATTTCCATCATTCATATAAATACATTAATTATTTACACCCTTCAGTCATTGTCGTCATTTCTACCAATTTTGTATTTGAACGATCTCTGTGCGTTGCAGTAAGCTGAAGACCAAGATGTACTTGGCCTTGCAGTCCCTGGAGCTGGACCTCACCAAGATGATGCACATGTTCAGGTCTGTTCAAGAAACTCTTCTCTTCCTCAAGGTTCAGTGCAAGTATTCCTATTGTTGTACACTTAAAAACCAGATTAGCCACCAACGCCAACATGGTGGAGACCATTCTTCACTGCAGTGTGTGTGTGTGTTCCAGATTAGCCACCAACGCCAACACGGTGGAGACCATTCTTCATGGCAGCGTGGGCCTGCTGACGGCCAGGAGTGGCGGCCATCTTGTTTCCCTACAGTGTTACGTGTCCCCATACGACGTGTTCGAGGAGGGAGCCAACTTAACAGACACAAATGGTGAGTGCATTAACGAAGTGGGCTCTTTAAAGAAGTGGGCATGTGTGTTTTATGTTGTCTTTTCTCAGCTCAGAAGTGGCCACTACTTCCTCCTCCAGAAGTATTTTCTCTATGGTTGTAGCTTCTGGTTTTAAAGATTGTAAGACCTGTTTCATAAACTTAAAGAGGAACTACGCCTAATTTAAGAATTCATACATGTTATTCCTATGGCCTACGACAGTCCAACAATAATAGTGAAAACAAACACAATCCAAAAAGTGTGAGTGTTAACACTTTAATCGCCGGAAACGCCGAAACTCGTCATTCCCCGCCATGCTCATTCTGCCGAAGACGCCGTAACACGTCTTTGATATCAATATTTCAAAAATCTGTGATCGAAATCATATTTCTCCCCCGGGGACCTGAGATATACTGCTGAGCTCCACTCAACTCTCTAACGGTTCAAGAGCGCCATCTGGTGGCCGATCGGCAGATCGCCCAACAGGAAGTCATGTGGATGAAGTGGTGCTCACCCATATTTCGTCCGGGCACTCGCTATCATTAGCAGGACTCCATCTTGACACAATGGATGTCGATCGGTTGCAAATAACTCGACACACAACATGATTTGGACGTATATACTATTATACAACCTGGAAATGGATCGGGTATTTCTACATCCCATAATAGGAATATCTCTGCTCCACGCTCATCGCCCAACGGCGCGAGGAAGATACGGTAAGATCCAGCGTTATTTTCCAATGTGTTCTTTACTAACTGCTCTGATGATCATATCACCCACACTAGATGAATGATATAACGCTGCCCACGGAATTATAAACGACCCCCCGCCCATCCGGTCAACATCAGATCATACGTAGTAACTCCTAGAAGCACATCCAGTTGACATTTTTTATCTCGCACAGATTCCTACCAAACTGTATTTGATCATCAATATAATGCATTTAGGGCTATAAATCAAGTTCTGCAGAAAGCTGCAGAAAACGATAAAAACATACTTATACTTTAGACCGTATTTTAGTATGAATATGTGAATGAAAAAGTATAACGTTGCTACACCCTGAACAATAGATATAGGACATTGAATGGGCCATAATAATGTCAATTTAGCAATACAATTTAAAAAGTTATAGCCTTGCAAAGAAGGGGAACTTCTCCATAGACAAATAGAGATGGCGAGGGATGGTAAATTATGAATTTAACCATGGCGATCAAAGTGTTAACTTACATTTGTGATGTCATCAAGTATAAAGTCTGGAGCTGCTCCATAGACAATGAATTAGTAATAAGGTTATAGGTGACACTGAGAGCACCCAGGAGAATGTTCTGAGTATATGGGTACATTTTCTGTTTCAGAACTGAACACTGCCATAGAATTAACCCCTTAACACATTCCCGGCCAACCACATATATATATGTGATTGGGAGCCGACGCTTGATGGCCAACCACGTATACGTGATAAGCTTGTTTTTGTTTTTATTCCATTCTAATATCCCGGATGTTGTCACGGAGCTGTATGTTGGCTGGAAAAGGCATATCGGGACTCCGAAAGTGCAGTACCGGCCAGATCCTGGTATTGGCGCTGTCTCGAGAATGCAGTTTCCCCTGTTGCAGACCCGGGTGTCACTTTTTTTTCCGCTCCGGGTTAGCTTTTCTGTTAGCCTAAAGCTATGGCTTCATCAGATCGCCTGGAATACTTTTTGCGACGCCGAATTCAGTATGCAGTAAAGGAATATAGAATCAGCCAATGGACATATCGATCTACCAGATGGCGATTAAATAACTGGGAAATTATTTTTGGAATCCAACCGGCCACAGGTAAGAGCGATTTGACGTCAATTTCAGTCTGATCGGGCCTTGTTCTCATAGCCATCCACCCGGTCAGTGTATGATGTTGCAATAACGAATGCCGTTATTGGTAATCAATCATCAGAAACGACTTCCCACGCCCCCCCCCCCCCCCCTTCATGCATTCATGGTGGAACATGATACCGATCATATGCATTTAGATTTTTAACTCTAGCTCTTGTGTAGGGCCGAAACGCCATCGATTTAACGTTATTAGCTTAGCGCCTTATAACTAGCTTTGCAGGAATTACCCCAGACCATTGCGGTATATAGTTCATATTCACAACGCTATAAAACGGGATAGTATTGATGAAAAAATTATTTCTTCATGGCATATTGAAGGGAAGGTTTATACTGTCAATTGATAATGACAATGGACACATAGCAATAATATAAAATATAGATTTAGCTCTACAAACAACCTCACGCACAGTGACAACTTTTTTTTTTGTATTTTATTTTTTTATTATTTTTTAAACAAACACAAACAAACATGACAACACACGATAAGATATACAAGAATTAGTTGACAGTGCACATCCAATGAAATCACCATTTAGTTAATTGTCTTATACAGGATATACCCCTAATACCTGTTATCTTAAAAACCTATACGCACAGTGAAAACTTGTAATGAAAAGCTGGCCTCATAGAGTGGGTTTAGACGGGCCCCAATGGCCCTGAATGTGTTAAGCCAAGATTTATTGCACGTCATAAATAGATCAATACAGTCCATATTAATGACAGCAGTCAAAGTGTAAAGACAGCAGTCAAAGTGTGTATTTTCAGCACTACGTTTGTTTACCAATGATTTTGAGTGTTATTAGTAAAATGAGTTTATAAAAATCTTGGCGCATTGCATCGGAAACCGTATCATTTAGACGTGAGGAAATTACGGTGTTATGAAATCGTTGTAGGCTTAAGAAGACCCAGGGCTTTCGATGGACGTAGAAATTCATAAAACTACGCTACCCAGCTCACAACAGCCTCTGTCAAAGCTGCTGAAAAATGTTCACTGCGAAAAATATTTACAATATTTTCATGATTATATCTCATGGGTTGAACAAACCTGAACATTATTACCATAAGTATGAACGTACAAAAGTAACTGTACTTACCTACTTACAGTAGATTTCATTCACGGTTTTTGCTGCCCTGTCAGGGTGCCTGGTGGTACTAAATCCAGATTTAACTCTGCCATTGGAAAGGGGAGATTTGGCCCGATCCTTAGATGTATGACTTGGCCATAATAAGGTCATTTATAGGCTTGCTATTCTATATTCATATTTCAAATTGCGTGTGTCCAGATGGCAAAATTCAGTACTGTGTCTACAAGACCCCCTATAAATCATCTGCCCTTTATTAATTTGCTTAGATTTTAGTACACTTGATCTCAAGAAGGTGCTGAATTTCTTTTAATTTTTTTATTATGAATTATGAATTATTTTATTTCGAATGTTTACAAATAAATAAACAAAGAATTTTTCAAACATTTTCACAAATAAACAAACGAAAAGGATAGGTTTGAAGCCGAAGGCTTATAGAGCAACCTACCCTGAATGATTTTCACGTCTGGTCAATGTTAGTGTAACAGCAATTTTTCATGTTCCAATGTCCGGTTTTACCTTGCACATTACTTCACGGGTAGGGTATGGGAGTGATCCTACGCAGTAGACGCAGCAACACACACGGATGGATGTCCAGTCGTGATTCCAGGTTTAGGTGTATTTATTGCTTGAAGTTGCAGTTGTACATTCCATTAATGCCAGTGTGGGTTCTGTAGGGATTATATGTTGTTCTGTATTTATTTGATATCTCTTGGCTTCTGGTTGCTGAGCTGCTGAGCTTCTGTTACTGAGCTACTGGTAAGAACGGTGTGCTCCTCACTACCTGTGTCCTAGTTGATTACTGCACCTGTGACCCTAAATACCTAACCAGTGCTGTCAAATCTAAAACCCACCACCAGGTGTCCAATAATAATATTACAAATAATAAAATAATATGCCACCATCATAATGGCTCCTACAGTTAGCATGGTGTTATTCACCGTCAAAGATGGAAAAAAAGTAGGGATGCTCGATATTGGCTTTTTTACCGATACCGATATACCGATATTGTCCAACTCTTAATTTCCGATACCGATATCAACTGATACCGATATATGCAGGGTCCCCCCCCCCCCAATAAACGGAATAATTTCAGGTAATTAACATTACATATCTCTTGTTGTGGAATTAACACAACATTATGCATACTTTTGACAATAAATTAAATCAGAATTTGTTCTTACTTGCTTGCCTGGGTAAATAAAGGTTATAGAAATGTAAAAAAAATATATATATATTATTTTCTTTGAAAACCGATACCGATAATATCGGACATCCCTAAAAAAAAGATAAATAATAATAATTTATATTCTCCTTTGGTTCATTACAATTTACTCAAGCATAGTAACAGACACAATAATAAAAAAAAATGTAACACTTTGACTGCCATGAAACGTGTTTTGACGTCATTGCTGGCCATGCTCAAGTTGCCGGGGGACGCTGTACAGCGTCCTTATATCAATATTTCAAAAATCTGCGATCGGATTCATATGTCCCCTCCGCTGGCCTGAGATCCACCAGCAGGACCCACTGAGCTCTCTGGCGGTTCAGGAGCGCCATCTGGTGGCCGATCGGCGCAATCGCTTTAACAGGAAGTGGCATAGAGGTTGTGCTACGTCCGTAGTACTTCCGGGTGCTCGCTATAGGTCCCGCCACTCTGGCTCGTCACGCTACACAGTGATCGATTGCCAATAACTCGATAAACAACATGATTTGGACGTATATACCATTATACAAGCTGGAGATGGACCGGGTAAATCTACATCCCATAATGATAAGATTTCTACTCTACGATGATCGCCCAACGGCGCGCGGAGACTGGGGTGAGTTTCAGCGTGTAACGTTACCGTCTTCGATACTAACTGCTATTATCAACATTTGACCCACATTAGATGATTGGTATAACGCTGCCCACGGAATTATAAACGGCCCCTAGCCCATCCGGTCAACATCAGATGACGTGTAGTAACTTCTAGAAGTACGTCTAGTTGTAATTTTTTATATCGCGCTGATTGCCATAAAACTGTATTGCATCATCAATATAATGTATTTGGGGCTATAGATCACGTTCTGGAGAAAGCTGCAGAAAGAGATGAAAACATACTTATACATTAGACCATACTTTACTATGAATATGTGAATGAAAAAGTTTAACGTTGCTACACAATGAACAATACATATAGGACTTTGAATGGGCCCTAATAATGGCAATGTAGCAATAGAATTTAAAAAGTTATAGCCCTGCAAAGAAGGGGACTTTCTCCATAGACAAATAGCGCTGGCAATCTATGGTATATCATGAATTTAACCTTAGGCAACCAAAGTGTTAATCTATTTTTTCTCCCCCTTTTTTCCGTATTTTTCTCCCATCCCAATTTAGTCGTTATGCTGTTTACAACGACCAGGATACATACCACACCGGCTTCCCACCCGCTGTTAGTAGGGACGACTGACCAAGCCGGAGGTACCGCTGACAGCTGGATTCGATCCCAGAGTCTCTGCGGTGGTAGGCGAGCGCTTAGTCCGCTGTGCTATACCCAGCCGCCCCCAGACACAATAAGTCTGACACTGAGTGTGAATACATTCCCTGAGGTCCATAGATGTCCCTAGATACCAAGACCATGCAAATGGCCTTGTAGAAGTAGAGCAATCTTCCATTTACTTTAGGTGAATCTTCTGAAAATATGGCTAGGGCTTAAGAGGTTAAGTAATTTAACTACATATTATCACCACTATACCACTATACCCCCATCTAACCCAACAAAAACAAGGTTATATACATGCCTAAAAGTAAAAAAAAATTAATTACAGTAGCAATAGTATACAAGGAAAATTACAATAAATAATGGAGAGAGAAGGAAAGAGAGGGAAAAAGAGAAAGGGAGATTGAGAACCAGAGGGATAGAGAGAAGAAAAGGGGAGATGCACAGATAATGTTTACATTTAGAATGCCTTGTTGAATGCATCCAGTGAAATTAACACATCAATGTGTACTTTTATTGTCAAAAGTATGCATAATGTTGTCTTAATTCCACAACAAGAGATATGTAATGTTACCTGAAATTATTTCGTTTTTTGGGGGGGAAACCCCGCATCGCTATCGGTTGATATCGATATTGGAAATTAAGAGTTGGACAATATCAGTATATCGGAAAAAAAGCCAATATCGAACATCCATAAAGAAAAGTAATTAAAACCCTGAACCCCTGACGAGGCCTCCATGTGTTCCTCCCTTTCTCCTCCTCTTCTCTCTTCCTCTGGACACCTGGACATGCTCTCGCAGTACCTCGCACACTGGGTGTCGGAGTCTCTGTGACGGTGGAGGGAACATCGTCGGTCTACAAGCTCCCCATCGCACCGCTCATCACCGGGTCACATCCTGTGGACAACAAGGGGTGAGGCTGTCTGCAGGGTTCGCACAAGGTCCTTGTTTAAAGTGCTTGATTTTTGTCAAAAAAAAAGTCTGGTTCTCCTTGAAAACAGCAATTTATTTTAACAAGGTGCTTAAAAAGTTTTTTCAAATCAACCATTCGCATTGAAAGTTTTGTTCATCCATGATAAAATAGTTCTGAATCAAGAAATATAATTTTTTAATCTAAAGTGTAACTAATTGTTGGTTTTAAGCCATACATATTGGATCAGATTTTCTTGTCAATAAAAAACAGCATTTAAAAGTGAATTGTATCCTTTTAACCTGTTCCACCCCAGGTGAAAATCTGCATAAAATGTATACCTAGGTAAATGGAATATTGCTCCACTTCTACAAGGGCTATTTGCATATTCTTGGTATCTAGGAACATCTATGGACCTCAATGAATGTATTCTCAGTGTCAGAAATATTGTGTCTATTACTAGGCTTGCTTAAATTGTGATGAAACAAAGGAAAATATGAATTATGATTTTTCTTTTCATATTTGACAGTGAATAAAACCATGATAATAATGATCAAACTTAAAAAACTGCCACTGAGCTCATTCAGTACCCTCTTGAGATCATGTGTACAAAAGATCTAAGGAAATTAATAAAGGGAAGATGATCAAATTGTAGGTTCTGTATATACAGTACTGAATTCTCCCATCCGGACCAATGCAATTTGAAATATTATTATAGAATATAGAATATATGCTTATACATTACCTTATTATAGCCAATTCGCACATTTATATATATATACATATAGTATCTTTCAAATGGCCGAGTTCAATTTGGATATAGTATCACCAGGCTTGCATAATAACAGATACTGATATTTACTGTAATCGACTGTAATATTTTATTTCCCCCACAGTGTAACCATATTGAAACTAATTTCAGATCTAATTCTTCTTACATGTTAACAATAGTGTGGAGAAACTGACTGCGTTTCAATATTTGTCAAAAACGTTACCTTTTGTAGCTTATTATCGCGAATCATAACAATTATTGATATGATTCATTCAGAACGCTGAACTTTGAACCACCATAGCGGACCACAGGAAGTGTAGATTGAAGAAATTCCAACGCTGGCAGATAGCTAGCGAGGTCCTCTTCAAAATGGCCGCAAAAAGATTCCAATTCCGATGGGTCAATATTTCCATATCCGGTTCCGGGTCAAAAAAACGATTTCACATAAAAAACTTAAAATGATATAAACTCACTTTTAACCTATTGCTAAACTATTGCCAACCTAACGTTTTACATTCTACATGTATTTGTGACATAGTAGTGATAATAATACTTGAAAACGGTTGATTTTAAAATCACACATTTTTTTCCATCTTCATACAAATATAATAGGGATGTCCCGATCCGATCACGTGATCGGAATCGGCGTCGATCACGTGCTTTTCAGAGTATCGGGGATCGGGAAAAAATAATAATAAAAATCGGCAGTCAAAAAAAGAGAAATTTTATTCAACAAACATGACCATGTCCACGTCTTAAACTCATACGGAGGCCTTAGTTTTGGTTTTAAATTACATATAATATATCATCATTAATGTATTTATTGTCACACAGAGCAGAATAATTATCCACAACAAACACATTCCCCTTTAATTTTCACCGTTGCAACAAACATTCCCTTTAATTTAGACGCTACACGCTACACGCGAGTCGCGACCACATCACAACAACAACACGTCGCTCCCGAAACACGGTTAATATCCACTGACTTGAGCAGCTAGACTTAATGTCAGAGGTTTGGAACTAAGCATTTAAAAATAGAAAGTCAAGCAAGTTGCAATGTTTGCAAGGAGGAGATTCCGCGTGGAGGAAAAACTCATGAAGCAGCAGCCTGGAGGCGAAGTTTTCAGACTAACTTTTCAACGTTACGTCGGCTTTTCAGACCAGAATGGACCATTACGTAAGTCGAACACTGAATGTATACTAATGTGCAAACATATATTGAAACTTTTAATATTTCTCATATGAAGCAGAAGCACATTTCTCAGGGTGAATGTAATAACAAAAGCCTCCGCTCTCGCGCCCTATTATAGGCAACAGATGGGCTTGTCTCACTCTGCCAGTTTCTGACAAAAATGCGTCAAAATTGATTACTAATGTGAAAGATCGGATCGGAAACGATCGGATCGATAGATATTTAAAATCATATGATCGGGATCGGATCGGAAGCAAAAAAAGGCGATCGGGACATCCCTAAAATATAATAATAATTTAATAAGGTCAAAAGGGGTCGGTACCGACCCTGTCGAGTGGAAAAGGTTAACTCAATCAGCGCCAGACCCGATGATAGTCGGGTTAACTCACCAACCGTTCAGCGCCAGACCCGAGTATAGTCAGGTTTTCATCGTTATTTCTTTTATTCGATATTTCCATTCATTACAGGCACACGGACATCTGAGTTAACATGGGGAATCATCCTGAGAATGCCAAAGTGCAATACCGGCCGCATCCACCCAGGTGGCAGTATCGAGCACCTTTTGAAACATTATATCTTGGCCTGTGCGTCGATCAAAAGCGTGAATTGCTCCCGGTGCATGATGTGTGGCCAGTGTTAATTTTGTTGACTAAATTGATGACGAAAGATGTTTGTCAACGAAGGTTTTTTTCATGACGACAACGAGACGTGACGTCACGTTATTGAATACCATGTGACGCTAACGAGTGTTAGATTCTGATCAATCGGCCAGTATCACGTCTTCATCTGTTTGGCTTGTGTAATCATCTCCCCATCTGCGTTGTGTTTTATCTCTCCGATGTCTCATACACTGGCTGATACAATCCTTATCTCTCCCCGTTAGTGTGATCCGCAAACCATGAGAATTCTCCACCTTTGTAAGAATTCGACACTTTGACACAGCGTAATACCTTACAAGGAGAAGCGTTGTTTATTTATATAAACGGAGGCCTCAGCCCAGATGTTATCAGATTGTACTTTCATTGCTATCGTCTCTGCTGTTATTCAGTCCAATAGTGGTCAGGCCTGGTCGTTAGCCTGAACCATCCTCGTGTTAGCCGAAGCTAATGATGATGTGGCATTCCCCCCCCCCCCCCCCCCCCTCTCCGTGATGAGAGGAGAGAGTCTCTTCTGGTTTCTTCCCTCTTAGTCTCAGTCAGATTTTAGTCTGCCCCTACCCGGAACCACTGTCAGCTTTATAGGATCTTCGTCATAGCAACGACGGCCCGCCCCTCCCCTGGTTGTCAGGCGATGCGCTGTCATGACAACCGCGTTTTACCTTTACACGCATCAAAACGCAGTTTCTACTGTTTCATTAACACTTTGACGACTGGCTTGGACCCGTCTAATATGGTCCAGGGGACCGCGGAATGTAAACAAACGTGTTGGTTTTGTTTTAACTATATCTATGCTTTATAGTATTGCTATCTGTCCATTCTCATTGTCACTTGAGTGCATAAACCGTGCCTTCATAATGGCTTAACGAAAATAAAAATCCATCGGTTGGTTGTAATTTTATAGCGTCGTGAATATAAGGTATAACACACTTTTCGTCTAGGCTTTTTTCCCGGGAGCTAGATGATAGCCTAAACGTTGGCGCCGTTATATCAAACGCCATTTCTGCTGTATATATACGAATGAAATAAAACAAACTGCGTAGCATCCGGACTATTACAGAGCATCTATGGATGAAATGGAGGCGGCGGGGAACGCCGATTACTATTATTGATTAGCAGTGTGCGTTCAATATAGCATTTTCATTGACCAATCACGTTACGTTATAAAACAATGTCCAATCCAGCTGTAATTTGGGGTAATATTATCCTACCCGTCAGGCCATGTGATCGCCGGCAGCATTTCCTCACCACTCATCGGATTCTGGTAGATCGATATGCACATTGGCTAATCATAAATCCCATTATTCCTCGCTGAAAAAACCGCTCGCCAAACTAATCCAAGATGGAGGATGTTTGGCTGGGATCGGGAAGTATGATCCGCCCACAGAATTGTAAAATTCACAATGATACTGCAGTGGAGCGATGGTGCCCTTAAGCGGGTTTGGCCGGTACTGCATGTTTCGAAAATCAAATATCTGAAAAGAGGCTGGTAGTGGATCGGGTACCTAAGAAGCGCTATAAATATGGAATAAAACAATAACAACTCGTCACGTATATACTCGTGGCTCTGGTCCACATCGCGCCTTTTCAAAACCCGTATATATATACGTGGACGGACGCCATAGTGTTAAGGATGTCACCCCTGTCCCTCGCTCTGTGTCTCCTGCCGCTGTTATCAGTTGTTTATGTTACCACCCTGCCGATGACCTCGGAGCCCTATGGCTCTCTGTCTAGTTTGACTAGAGACAGACACACATGCAAACCCTGATGATAATGGTAATGATGATAATGGTATTACCCTCTTAAAGCTTGTCTCTATATCAGTTATAAACCAAATATACATTAAAAACACCGATATCTCTCACAAGACTAAATAGTTTATTAAATATCGTTGACCACAACTGAGCACACAAAAATGTAATTTACAAAAACCAGGACGAAATTTCTCTTCATGTATGTTGATATTGTTGACTAAAACAAGACGAGACAAACTAATTATAACTTTTCTTAATGCCATCGTCCCGACAGAACAGTGTGACGGCTGGCGGGAGCTCTGTGTCATTAGCATTAGCTGGAGCTATTTGAAAAGCTAGTTTTAGCTGAACGTTACCTTGGCTAACATTGGGACTATTCATAATCCAGCTGCAGACCTGCAAGCAAAGTACAGCAAGTTGGCAAAGGAGTATTCCAAGGTAAATCACATATTCACCACATTGTTTGTATTTCCATCTAGCTTGTGTTAGCTAGTGGCTAACCTAGCTCACGCTAACGTGGCTAACTGATCGAACTCTCGCACACAATTAATGACATAATGCAGACAGCCATACCGGTAACAATGTTTAGCTTTTAGTGCCAAATGATAAGAGTCTGAGGCGGAGTCTCAAAAGAGAATGTTGAATATTTATTTTGCATTAAAAATCACAACAGATCCTCTGCTAGGAGCTAACTGAACCGGAGCCCTCTGGATAGGAAGTGCGCAACAACGTTTAACGTCCGTCTGGAACCAATGTACCAACAACCATTCCGTGGGTGAACTCATTGAGCTTAGTTGTCAATTAATGATACTACCGTACTTTTCGGACTATAAGCCGCACCTTTTTCCCCCATTTTTCGACCCTGCGGCTTATATAACGGTGCGGCTTATATGTGACTCGACGTGACCAAACCCGAAAATGTTAAAATCAAAATATTGCTTTTTTGACTGCATTGAAATGTTATTCATCTGTTCCCTTATTTGCTAAACTTAATACAACTTGTAAATTAGTTAATTCTTGTTATTTGTCCGACAGTATTGTGTCCCAATGCTAATTACATATGGTAATCAAACATTAAAACACCTGCGGCTTATAGTCCAGTGAGGCTTATATATGTACACATCATTAAATTTAGCTGCTGCGGCTTATATTCAGGTGCGGCTTATAGTGCGAAAAGTACGGTAATACTAATCTATACAATCACCTGTTGTTGAATAAATACCATTACTTTCTAGTGACTACTAAAAAACAGTATATATAAAACAGTAGCTGTAAAAATGAAAAGAAAAAAAGTTTTATAATTTATATAATATAATTTCTTTTTTTTAATGTATGCACTGGTATCGGATCAGTATAACCAGACCTAGACCACCTCTAACTCTAACCCCTAACCAGACCTAGACCACCTCTAACTTTAACCCCTAAGTTAGGGTTGTGACTTAGAGGTGGTCTAGGTCCGGATAGGGGTTAAGAGTTGGTCTAGCCCTTTACATCCATCTATCTAAATAATAATAATAAATTATAATTAATGCTTAACTACCCCTAAGTTACCCTAACCAGACCTAGACCACCTCTAACTCTAACCACTAACCAGACCTCTTCCATGTGGCACTTTAACACTGACCTCAGAATGTGATTTTATATAATGTTTTTATGCAAGCAGATTGCAATCAGTGTGTACTACTACTAGTACTACTGTGTGTTCTGTTTACTTAGTTTACAGTATCCTGTTATAGAATAAACCGCTGCCAGACACAGCAGAGAGAGAGAGGACAGACATGACGGAGAGGACAAACACAGCAGAGAGAGGACAGACATGGCAGAGAGAAAGGAAAGACACAGAAGACAGACAGAGTTCAGCGTCGTCTCTCTGGTCAGAAACAACGTCACCACATCCGTAATGCTCTCTTTGATGCATACATTGGACCATGTCTACACCAACATATACTGTAGGAGCAACAATACATTGGACCATGTCTACACCAACATATACTGTAGGAGCAACAATACATTGGACCATGTCTACACCAACATATACTGTAGGAGCAACAATACATTGGACCATGTCTACACCAACATATACTTCCTGTGTATCACTTGTGCTGCCGACTCAGATAACCCTAGGTTAAAAAATAAATACGCAATTTAAATCAGAAAATGTTCCATGTTGACTATTTCTGACTTTCTGAAGTTTTTTCCATTAACTAAAAATAGACAAAAATGTCATCCGTTTTCGTCGACTAAATCTAGACTAAAACAAAAAAGACAAAATTGAGACAAAAACTGACTAAGACTAAAATGCTCAGACATTTAGTTGACTAAATCTGACTAAACGAAAAATAAATGAAGATGACTAAATATGATAAATGAAAAAGGAGCACTTGACACATGACTAAAACTAAAATGAAAATAGCTGCCAAAATTAACACTGTGTGGCGGATTATGTTGGCGACACGATCAATGTCGTTTTCTGGGATTAGACAGGATTACTCTAAAACTATAGTCATATTCACCATGGTATAAAACGGGAATGTATGGATGAAAAAATAATTTCTTTAACACATATTGAACGATAGTCGATGTCAAATGGGCCATAGTATTGTATCCATAGCTATAATATAGAATATAGTTATAGCCCTGCAAACACCACGACGTATTCCTATATTTTAGAGTGTCTGCCTTTTAACAACACATCACACATATCGCTGTGGCGTCCATTGAGATAAAGACCCTTTCAAAATGAAAAATAGAGCTTGGAAAAGTATTTAAAAGTCATTGAATTTAATTTTGCAATGTCTGTGGGAACCCTGTGTCTGGCTAGACACTAATACTTATTTAGAGGTTCTGTGTAATGAAAAACTTTTTTTTCAATCTCTTTTTAACAAAAGGTATGTTGATGTGAAATTACCCAAAATGTTAGAACTGTTGTTGTGGAAATTATGATAAAGCCCTTTGATGTCTATCAACAGAATCAAACCATTTCAGATAACCAATCTGCTTCCTCTGAAATATTGCATGATACACACAGGTTCCTCTGTTTGGCCCGTCTCTGAGAAGACGCCGTGCTGCCAAAGCTTCTCACAGGCACCATGTTGGGCTTTGATGCACCCATAGGTTCGGGTACTAGAGGCAATTTTGCCATTTTCATTAAATGTAATTAAACGGTGGCATTAAAACATCTTATATTTAACTTCCTGACTTACATGTAGACACCCTGTCTCTTCTAAATCCCCTCAGTTTTGTGATTTCAACTAGGGATGCACTGCTTTATTTTTTATTGTCGCAAAAGTATAGCATAAATGTGATGCTGTTATACCGTGGATAAAGTACAGTCGCGATCGCCCTTTTGGATATTGGAGGACCAATCAAGACCACTTGACAGAGCTGGCACAGGTGGCAGTTACCTGTCTGTTCCATCCACAAGCACAGACAAGTGACTTATTTATTTATTATTTTCAGTTATTGTTTTTTTTTGGTATAATGTTCAGTAGACTACCGGTAATACAAGTTTTTTCATCACTGTGGAGATTTTTCGGTTTCTGACTAATTCTAATTTCGGTGCAAAGCATCCCTAATTTCATCTGGATGCAAAATGTTGGGCTGCTTCATAGACAATGAATGGAGCACTGACTTATGTCATATCATGGAACTATGTGAATTCTCTAAATGGGTGGCGGTCCCCTTTAACTTTAAGCTTGGCTGCTGATAGATACTTCTGAAAGGATAATAACCCAAATAACAGCCCCAGTGATAATTGTTCTACTACTACAGTTACTATTAATCCCCCTAAAAGTTACTATTGAACATAAACTCTGATAAATTATTTATCATGGATGTGATCTGGTAATCATTTTAGGAGGGTCATTGCCGGAAGCTTTAGACCAGGGGTGGCCAACCAGTCAGAGAGTAAGAGCCACAAAAATTACTGTGGTACCACAAAGAGCCACACCATATACCAGCGTTTCTCAACCTTTTTTTCAGTCACGGCACCCTTCATGTGTTTATAGGTCCCACCCTCTGGTCTGGATTATCTCCCACAAACCTGAACGTTATTGCCATAATACAGAACACAGTTAGTTTCTCTACCTTCTGTGAACATCTAGCAAAAAACGGCGTTGCAATCTGATGAACATTTTTGGAGAAATGTACATTATAAAAAAGTAACTGTACTTGTGAATCACGCCTGGTGATACTAAATCCAGATTTCTGCCATTGGAAAGGGGAGATTTGGCCCGATCCATAGATGTGCGACTTGGCCATAATAAGGTAATTTATAGGCCTGATATTCTATAATCAGATTTCAAATAGCATGTGTCTGGATGGCAGAATTCAGTACTGTATCTTCAAAACCTTCTCTTTAATCATCTTCCCTTTATTCATTTGCTTAGATTTTTCAGGTCTGGTAAATTTTAGCATGGTGTTATTCAGTCATAATTTAATTGATATTCTCCTTTGGTTCATTACAATTTACTCAAGCCTAGTAACACACAATATTTCTGACACTGGGAATACATTCCCTGAGATCCATAGATGTCCCTAGAATCAGATACCAAGAACATGCAAATGAACCATTTAAAAAAAAAAATCTGTAAATGTTTATTCTATGTCCTATGGAATGAATGTGTATATATAATTTTTTTTGAATGGAGGGAGTAGCCACACATTGGCGGGCAAAGAGCCGCATGCGGCTCACGAGCCACGGGTTGGCCACCCCTACTTTAGACTATACTGACTGCCGTCCTCTTCTGTGTGTTTTCAGGACACCCTCCTTCTCCTCAGTGACCAACTCCAACTGTGTTGACCTTCCTGCTTGTTTCTTCCTGAAGATGAACCGGGCCATGCCCTTCTCCCTGTCCTTCATCCAGAGGATGGGCACCGCTACCGGTGGGCTTTCACAACACACCTTTCTGTGTGTGAGTTAGGGATGCACAGATAGGAACATTTTGGTCAATCATTTTAGTGTTGAAAAAACGATATATTGTGCATACCTATTTGGAGTCAATTCACTATCAATGAAATCCTGAATTTAAACAAACTACAACTCATTTTCTTATCTTTCATCATTCAATCTCAATTTCTTGGTAAGCCGAGTATAAGAACCTTTTTCAAAGGTTTCAATTTTTTTTTTTTTTTAAATCCTCTTCCTCAATTTATTGAGTTTAATTTGAATATCAAAGCTCTTCTGTGTGTGTGCATGTACTAGCTTCACTCCAACCTTTCCTCTTACTGAATTGATTGAATTGAACTTGAATATCAAAGCTATTCTGTGTGTGTGTGTGTGTGTGTGTGTGTGTGTATACGTGTACTAGCTTCTCCAACTTTTCCCTCCCTCTTTCCCACTAGGGATCCCAGTGTTTGAGAGCTCCCCCAGCCTGGCTCCTCTCTACCAGCTGATAGTCAACAGCCAGCATCAGGAAGAGGGTGGCCACCAGCCTCCGCCCTCTCACAACATGCACTTCTACTCTGTGAGTACCAGCCTCCT
Source organism: Notolepis coatsorum (assembly GCF_963971535.1). Taxonomy (NCBI): domain Eukaryota; kingdom Metazoa; phylum Chordata; class Actinopteri; order Aulopiformes; family Paralepididae; genus Notolepis; species Notolepis coatsorum. The sequence goes on along the minus strand of NC_140174.1, from coordinate 78,171,277 downwards.
CCTCTCACAACATGCACTTCTACTCTGTGAGTACCAGCCTCCTCCTCTCACAACATGCACTTCTACTCTGTGAGTACCAGCCTCCTCTCACAACATGCACTTCTACTCTGTGAGTACCAGCCTCCTCCTTACTTACTTACTTACTTACTTACTCACAATATGCTCTTTTACTCTGAGTACCAGCCTCCTCCTCTCACAACATGCTGTTCTAGTCTGAGTACCAGCCTCCTCCTCTCACAACATGCTCTTCTAGTCTGAGTACCAGCCTCCTCCTCTCACAACATGCACTTCTACTCTGTGAGTACCAGCCTCCTCCTCTCACAACATGCACTTCTACTCTCTCCTCTCACAACATGCACTTCTACTCTGTGAGTACCAGCCTCCTCCTCTCACAACATGCTCTTCTACTCTGAATACCAGCCTCCTCCTCTCACAACATGCACTTCTACTCTGTGTACCAGCCTCCTCTCACAACATGCACTTCTACTCTGAGTACCAGCCTCCTCCTCTCACAACATGCTCTTCTAGTCTGAGTACCAGCCTCCTCTCACAACATGCACTTCTACTCTGTGAGTACCAGCCTCCTCCTCTCACAACATGCACTTCTACTCTGTGAGTACCAGCCTCCTCCTCTCACAACATGCACTTCTACTCTGTGAGTACCAGCCTCCTCCTCTCACAACATGCTCTTCTACTCTGAGTACCAGCCTCCTCCTCTCACAACATGCTCTTCTACTCCTGAGTACCAGCCTCCTCCTCTCACAACATGCTCTTCTACTCTGAGTACCAGCCTCCTCCTCTCACAACATGCTCTTCTACTCTGAGTACCAGCCTCCTCCTCTCACAACATGCTCTTCTACTCTGAGTACCAGCCTCCTCCTCTCACAACATGCTCTTCTACTCTGAGTACCAGCCTCCTCCTCTCACAACATGCTCTTCTACTCCTGAGTACCAGCCTCCTCCTCTCACAACATGCTCTTTTACTCTGAGTACCAGCCTCCTCCTCTCACAACATGCTCTTCTAGTCTGAGTACCAGCCTCCTCCTCTCACAACATGCACTTCTACTCTGTGAGTACCAGCCTCCTCTCACAACATGCACTTCTACTCTGTGAGTACCAGCCTCCTCCTTACTTACTTACTTACTTACTCACAATATGCTCTTCTACTCGGAGTATCAGCCTCCTCCTCTCACAACATGAACTTCTACTCTGTGAGTACCAGCCTCCTCTCACAACATGCACTTCTACTCTGTGACTACCAGCCTCCTCCTCTCACAACATGCACTTCTACTCTGAGTACCAGCCTCCTCCTCTCACAATATGCTCTTCTACTCTGAGTACCAGCCTCCTCCTCTCACAACATGCTCTTCTACTCTTGAGTACCAGCCTCCTCCTCTCACAACATGCTCTTTACTCTGAGTACCAGCCTCCTCCTCTCACAACATGCACTTCTACTCTGTGAGTACCAGCCTCCTCCTCTCACAACATGCTCTTTTACTCTGAGTACCAGCCTCCTCCTCTCACAACATGCTCTTTTACTCTGAGTACCAGCCTCCTCCTCTCACAACATGCACTTCTACTCTGTGAGTACCAGCCTCCTCCTCTCACAACATGCACTTCTACTCTGTGAGTACCAGCCTCCTCCTCTCACAACATGCTTTTCTACTCTGAGTACGGAGAGAGGGAGTGAAGGCAGCGTCCTCTACAATCCGTCGCCTGTGTGCCCTGAATAAATCGACTTACAAGTTCTGTACAACAAGTCAGCAGGAAGGGTACAACCCTGGCAGCTAAGGGTCAGTGATATTGTTTGTCAGACAGTGTCGAACTTGAGTGCTACACCCTGAGTGCATAGTAGTATAGACTAGGGGTGTAATAACGGTACACAAAAACCTTGGTACCTCGGTTTTGAAGTCGCTGTTCACGGTTCATTTCGGTACAGTGGGGAAAAGTTTGTAAATAATAATATTAGATTGTGAAAAGAAAACAGCCCCCGGCTGTCTTCCTCTCAACTTCTCGCATTTGCCTGAATGCACCGCATGACGGATAGGAGACGCACAACGTCACTTTCATTGAGCTGAAGAATGTGCACTCAAGCAATCTAAAAGCCCCATTTGGAAATACTTTGGATTTTGATCAACTTGCGGAACCTATAGACAAAGTTGTATGCAAGCTATGTAAACTACAGCTGGCCTACCTTTTTTTTATGCTAATGCTATTTTGGGAGTTCTAGCGTCAAGAATGTAAGTAGCCTACTTTTCTGTTTTTAGCACTTTATTGTAAATCATCCCTCAGGGTAAAACTTGTAGATATTGAATAATTATATCTAGACAGAAGTGTCATGCAGGTCCCTAATGATTTGATTCCCGTTTCATGTTTATCACACCTTGTTCAGAGGCGCGTTGCTGTGCATGAATGTCTGTTCTATATGCCGTAAAAACGTTCATTTAAACGTTCTCCTATCTTCTTTTTTTTTGTATCTACTTTTTCTCCTCATTTTCTATTTTTCTCCCATCCCAATTTCGTATAGCCAATTCTCCCCTCCCCTGTCTTGAACGTTGCTAGACTATGGCCCCCACTGGTCGGTTGTAGTGAGGATAGAAGCCTTGCATCACGTGTCTCCTCCGGTACACGAGGAGGCAGCCTGTCGCATCTTTTCACCAGACAGCGTGGACACTCAGTGGCGAGGAGTAACGCGTGGGAGGCTCACGCTGCCCCCGATACTTCTGCTGTGCAGGCGTCACCCAACCGACCTGTAGGAGTCGCTGTCCACAACGTCCAATCCCCACCCATCGACTTTCCACCCGCTGACTCTGCCAAATGAGCCAGTACGACGGCCGGCCCAAGTCGAAAGCAATGCTGAGACTGTGATTCGATACCGGAGTCTCTTGCATTGGTGACGAGCGCAATCTTTGCTACGCCACCCAGCCGCCCAACTTTCTCCTATCTTCTTGTGTTTGTGAACAGAATACTCTCCTATCCTCTTGTGTTTGTGAACAGAATACTCTCCTATCCTCTTGTGTTTGTGAACAGAATACTCTCCTATCCTCTTGTGTTTGTGAACAGAATACTCTCCTATCCTCTTGTGTTTGTGAACAGAATACTCTCCTATCCTCTTGTGTTTGTGAACAGAATACTCCCCTATCCTCTTGTGTTTGTGAACAGAATACTCTTTGTTCACTGTCCTCTCCTTCGTTTCCCAGCTCTTGTGTTTATGAACAGAAGACTCTTCAATCACTGTCCTCTCCTTCATTTCACAGCTCTTGCCAGACCAGCAACACTGCTACTTCCTGAATGGCGACGCCCCGGTGCAGGACGGGCGCTCCCTCCAGGGGGCGTTGGTGACCAAGATCCCCTTCCGCCACCCAGCACAAGTACCAGCCCTGCTGGACATCATCAGGCACCAGGCGGCCTACAACATCCTGATCGGCAGCTGTGTGAAGCGCACCTCCATCAAGGAGGGTGGGTACCTGATAAGCGTGTAACGGATCGCCCTTGCTCGTATGAACCGTGGATTGGCACAGTGCAATACTCCAATTCAGCCATTGGCAATTCAGCCGTTGGGTGGGGGGCGCTGTTGAGCGGGCCTGTGACCGGACCTGAAAGCGCCCCTACTCTGCGGCTCTGCAGTTGCATACTATTGGGAATGTTGGGAGCAGCACGGAGTCTCGACTCTGGACTTATTTTATTTGGAATATAATGACTGTATACGCAAAAGTAGCCTAGTTTTAAGTTAAAATATTATAAATCTACATGCCTTGAGGATGTCATTCTTTATATAGCCTGCCTATCAGGCAAAACAATTATTCTAACGGAAACACTGATACCGTGATATCCGTTACCGTCTATGCTTCAAATTATACCGTGATATACATTTTAGACCATACCGTCCACCCCTACTCGAAACCATGAGTTTTGTGATCGGTTGCACCCCTAGTACCTGACCCATTTCTGATTCAGAGAGGGTTTAATAACTGACCAGGTCCACTCCCAACAACAACAGAGACTTTGTATCGAAGTAGAATATTGACTGATGTGTTTTTGCTGTCGTTCCCACAGACAGTGCAGGGCTGCTGCAGTTTGAGGTGTGTCCCCTGACCGACTCCAGCTTCAGTGTCTCCTTCCAGCACCCTGTCAACGAGTCACTAGTCTGTGGTGAGAACACACTTCAATAGAAGCAACTACTATCCTCCAGCTAGGGTTCATACTAGTCACTAGTCTGTACGAGTGAGTCACTAGTCTGTGGTGAGAACGCACTTCCAATAGAACCAACGAGTCACTAGTCTGTGGTGAGAACACTTCAATAGAACCAACGAGTCACTAGTCTGTGGTGAGAACACTTCAATAGAACCAACGAGTCACTAGTCTGTGGTGAGAACACATTTCAATAGAACCAACAAGTCATTAGTATGTGGTGAGAACACACTTCCAATAGAACCAACGAGTCACTAATCTGTGGTGAGAACACACTTCAAATAGAACCAACAAGTCATTAGTCTGTGGTGAGAACACACTTGTCAATAGAACCAACTACTACTGCTATCTTCCAGCTAGGGTTCATACTAAGTATGCATACATTCTTTTCGATTAATGTGAAAACCTTAAAGGAACACGTCAACATTATGGGAAATGCGCTTACCATCTTCTCCAGAGAGAGACAAGAAGACCGATACCAATTTCCTCTCTGTGCGTTCAGTAGAAAGCTATCCGGCTGCAAGTTAGCCTAGCTTAGCACAAATGAATTGAAGCAGATACGGACCACTAGCCTAGCTTAAGACTCTGGGGGGGGTGTTTAAGGCCAATGGCATGGATTCAGATGCAATTAGGGTTCCTACTCATCCTGGAAAACCTGGAAATTCAGAGACTAGAAAAACATGGAAAATGTACTAAAATAACCAAATATTCTGGAATTTCTTTATTGTATTTGATCCTCACCTGTTCACAACATACATCTTGTACCCACAAAAGAATTGCTAAATTCTAAATTAATTAATCAATAATTGTATTGATAATTATTATGTTATCTATAGCACCTGTCTTCTTACCAATGTTTCCTCTCCCCCCTACAGTGGTAATGGAGGTGATTGACTCCAGGCAGGTGGCCTGTAAGCTATACAAGGGTCTGTCTGACGCTCTGATCTGCACAGACGATTTCATCACTAAAGTGGTCCAAAGGTAGGTGTCTCTTCTGTCACCAAAGAGATCCATAGAAGACATGTGTGTGGCAGTGTACTTTGATTTACATTTACATTTACATTTAGTCATTTAGCTGACGCTTTTATCCAAAGCGACTTACAAGTTCTGTACGACAAGCCATCAGGAAGAGCACAACTATCAGCTGAGTAACAATGTTCATCAAAGTGTTGAGTGCTACAGTGTATGTAACTGAGGGGTACAATTCCCTGACTGTATTACTAGATATGATACTTACTACCACTACCTTTGTACTTAATATTCGGCCACCCAGTACTCGGCATAAATATATTATGATGAACACTGTCACGTAGATGAAACGGATCCAACACAAATGTACGAATTAGAAATAGGTCTTTATTTCTACACAGCGATGGTGTGTAGAGCAAGCACTTAATCAAATCAATCACATTTATGAATGGGAATTAGTATGCACTTTTATGGCAAGAGTATTCGTCGGTATATCAATAGAGAATGTCCAATCTCTGAAGGCGCAGGTGGTACATATACGACCTGGAATAGTTAAAGGAATAACAGCAATGATACTTTAATGATTATAGACTGGATACACTAGGGGGGGTTAATCCGGTCGCTTGTAAGCCGACAGGAGTAGGAAGGGGGGGGGGGTAGAGTCCGGCTGCCTCATCCGGCCAAGGGTATCCCAGGTGAACCCACTGTAGTGCCGTTCAATGCGCCGGCGATCCTTGGACCGCAGATGAAAGCAGGTGGGCTCTTTGTGGGCCGGCGTCCTCCGGTCCACGGAGGAGAGACGTGAAGCGACCTCGTCTTGCAGAGCGTCTCCTCACCTTGCGTCCTCTCCAGGGGGGGGGGTTCCAACACACGGCAGTGTCGGGGGTCTTTATCCATGGAATAATCAACGTATACAAAGCATAATCCGTGCCTGGGAAGGCGGGCTGTCGTCGGTAGAATAATCCGGTATACAGGTCCACTCGCTCGTCGGCTCTGGGGCTCCTCGGGTGCAATCTCACATGGGGTCGATCATCCTGAATAAGCAGCCAGTTTTCTGCCCGAAACGATGGGGTACTGACTACGGTAGTATTCTCACCGCACGAAGCACTATATATTAACAGACTATTATTAGCTTAATAGACTACGTCCAACTCGACGATATAGTGCCAAATATGACTATTCAAATATTAATATACACGATGTCTCAATACCGATGGTAGGCCGAACTTGGCCTTACTCCCACACGTGGCGTCGCGGGGAGGCTTTACGTCTGTGACTCTATTGGAGGGTAAGAAACTGGACTGAAAAGGAAGTCCTACTTTAGTAGCGCAGTATATATACGCACTATGAACAAATAGTCCCATTAGTGGTGCGGTAGCCAGATTCCTACGCGGAACTAGGACTTGTTCGTACATGTTGAGCGGTACGTTTGAACTGGGTCTGGGGGGTATGGCAGCCTGGCACCAAGGTCTCGACCAATAGTAGAATGGAGACTATTATGGGATGTTCAGTAGGCTAGAATGGATATTCAATGCATATTGTACAAGGAATATACAAGGGATATCAGGGAATATTAGAGAATATACAAATACAATTAAATATATATATAATAATAAATATATATATTCGGTTTAATCTGGCCCTTCACAACAGCCACCCCCTGATTGGTCCCAGACCTAATCAGTTAAGCAGAGACAGATTAATCGCGTTGTCTATTTACACATAAGGGTTTGCTGTAGGGGTCAGTCAACTTCACAAAGTCATAGGGTTATAGGGTCATGGTCATCATCGATTGTGTCTGGGAGTCGGGGCAGTTCTATGAGCCTCGCCACGGGACGGGTGTAAGTGCGACCCTGGACAAGCACTTCAGCTGCTCGGACCTTGCCGTCGGCACCGGTGATCACTTTGCTTACGCGGCCGGCCGGCCACATAGCTCTGGGCAGTGATTGATCAATAATCATGACGACTGTTCCTTCTGTCAAATTGTCTCTCTCCTTTACCCACTTCTGGCGGGTCTGTAGAGATGGTAGGTAGTGCAGTAGGAAACTGCTCCAAAACTTGTCGGCTAATACTTGGCTGTACCTCCACATTCGTCGGCCGTTCGCTTCTTCAGGCCGGTACATTGTCTGGGGTAACGCGGGATCTAGCCGCCCCATCAGGAGTGTGTTGGGGGTAACTGGGTAGATAACAGTGCTCAATCCACAGAACACAGGCTTCTTATTCTCAGCCTCCTCCTGACTGGCTTCCCTCGGGATAGGCGTGGGCCACTCTCCTTCCGGGAGCTTTAGGAATGCTGGGCCGTCACTGTAGACATTGCGACGGGTGAGGTCATCTAGGGGCATTCCCCGGGTGATGACGTCAGCTGGGTTCTGTTTTGTATCAACGTAGCGCCACTCTGTTTCTCCGGTTAACTCTTCGGTTAAGTCTTGAATCTTGGTGACTCTGACTCCCACGAAGACTTTGTACTTGCATGAGTCCGATTTGATCCAGGCGAGTACTGTCGTGGAATCTGACCACAGGATTGTTCTAGACACCGGTATGGTGAGCTCACGTTGGATGAGCGTGGCTAGGTGCGCTCCGGCTAGGGCTGCGCAGAGCTCTAGGCGTGGGATAGATTGTTGCTTGCGTGGGGCTATTCTCGAGCGGGCGAGGACAAATGCTGTGTAGATCTCTCCCCCCTTTTCTTGGGCCCGCAAGTAGGCTACTGATCCGTATGCGACCTCTGAGGCGTCACTGAAGACGTGTAAGTCCATTTTACATGTCTCTGGCCTCACCGTGGGTGGGAAGTAGCTTCGGCGCATATTAACGCCTGGGAGTGAGTGGAGCTCCATCTCCCACTCTCTCCAGGTGGATGCAAGATGTGCGGGAATGGGGTCGTCCCAGCCCTGGTCCTTGTCCCACAATGCTCGTACAATCATTTTTGCCCTGGTGGTGTACGGTAGAATACATCCTAGCGGGTCATATTGTCGGGCGAGTGTTGTGTACACACTCCGACTGGTGGTCGGCGCCGCCGCCGGCCTTCCCTGCTCCGTAGTCAGGGGCTTGTGTCTGTAGTGAAGCGAATCTGTTTTGAATCGCCACACCAATCCCAGGGTCATCTCCTGGGCTTCTCCCGGGATTGTAGCCATCCAGGTCTCGCTGCTGGCTGCCTTGTCCTCGGAGGAGAGGCTGCGCAGTACTTGCGGATCGCTGCTGGCCCACTGCCTGAGATCAAAGCCGCCTTTGATCAATGAGGCGCGGAGTTTAATCGGGAGAGCCTCGGCTTCTTCCTGGGTTGAAAGGCTTTGTAGACAGTTGTCTACGTAGAAGCTGTTCTTTACGCCGTGTCGGACCTCTTCGTCCGCTGCTGGGTCCTCTGCTACATGTTTCTGTAGTGCAAATGTAGCACAGCAGGGGCTGCACGTCGTTCCGAAGGGGAGGACTTCCCATTGGTAGATGGCTGGGTGCTCATCTCCTGGCTTCTCTCTCCATAGGAACCGTAACAGGGGCTTGTCCTCCTCTACTAATCTCACCTGCAGGAACATTCCTTTAATGTCCCCGCTGATGGCCACCCTTTCCTGGCGGAAGCGGAGTAGAACGCCGAGTAGGGAGGGGCCGAGTGTGGGACCGGGCAGTAACTCTTTATTCAGATTTTGGGATCCGATCTGGTAGCTGCAGTTAAATACTATGCGGTCTTTACCGTTGTGATGGACCTTGTGGTGAGGTACGTACCACGATTCAGTGGTCTGGTCAGCCTCTTTAATGTCCATCTTTGTGACGTGTCCCGCTGTGATGAGCTTCTCAATCTCAGCGCGGTATACACTCTCTTGGGCGGGGTTCTTGGCTAAGCGCCGCTCCGTGTTCAGCAGGTACCGTTCTGTGGCGTCTGTCTTGGCGTGGAAAGTAGGCATTCCTTCTCGCCGCAGGAGTGGCGTGGCGTATCTCAACACGCCGTTGACCGGGACTCTCTTGGTCCCTGTCTCGAGGAGGTGAATGGCGTAAATGTCATCTTTAGAGCGAATGTCTTTCTTTCCGTTCTTAAAGGGCATTTGTTCCAAGGTCCATAACCGCTCTACGTGTTGCAGGAGTGCGGTTTCTCCCTCTGTGACTCGGGAGTGGAGACATCTAGTGGCTGTACTTCGGTTGAGAGATTTGGCGAGCGGGCCTTGGAGAGTCCATCCCAAACGGGTCTCGACTGCTGCAGGACAGCCTCGGGGTCCGGTATGAACCCGGTCTATCGGGACAATGAGGTCTGCATGGTCGGAGCCTATCAACAGGGTCGGCATAGCATTGTCTATGAGCGGGATCGGTAACTTGCGCAGATGTACATATTTCTCCATCAGCTTGGCGACGGGGTATGTGTACCGCGACAGTCCTATTTCTTGGCTGGTGAAAGCGTCTGTAATCTGGTACCGTCGCTCAGGCTGGCCGCTTGCTGCGATAGAGAAAGAGACATTCTCGCCCTTTATCGTCTTCAAATCTCGTCTTATTGTCCGAATTGTCATTTGGGTTTCGCTTCCCCGCAGCCCTAGCTGGGCCGCAGCGGAGGCGAGCAGAAGGGTCTTCTCTGACCCGTCATCGAGGACGGCGTAAGTGTCCAGGACTTTATTCTGGTAGCTTAGTGTCACACGCACTACTTTTAGGAGTACTCGGGCTCCACTGCTGCTGGCGGGATCGATGTACATGACGCTCGCTTTGCTGCTGGATGGTGCGGGTGAAGGGCGCCGTCTGTTACTGTCGTGAAGTATGTCCAGATGGGCTCCATCGCACTTGGTGCACCTTTTCTTTAAGCGGCATTCGGCTGCCATGTGTGAGCGCGCACAGCGAAAACAGCGCTTGTTGGACTTTATCCATTGACTTGCTTCCTCCGCGTTCAGCTTGGGGAAGGAGTCACATTGCGCTAGCCAGTGTTCTTTCTCACAGTAGGGGCACACTATCTTCCACTTCTCCGTTCTGGAGGGGGTACTGTGGCTCCTGCTGCTCGGTACTGACTCCGATTGGTGCATCACAGTCACCGATCTTCTTCCATCATTTAGTCGTCTGGTTCCTTCTCTGGAGCCAGGGGTGCTCCGTCCGAATGTATCTAGCCGTAGGCTGCTGACTTCTCTCGCCAGGAAGTCTGCTAGATCGAGGAGGTTCGGTTCGGGGCCATTCGGGTCTCGGTGGTCTCTCTGCTGCCTAAAACGCTCCTGTCGAGCGGGCGGCAGCTTCTCCAAGATCCTTTCCACATTTGAGTTGGCGTAAAGTTCATGCCTCCCCTTCTCTCTCTGCGCTCCCAACATCCCTACCAGGGACTGCACTCTGATGGACAGGTCGTCCAGTGCTCGATTGTCTATTGCTGGGGGTAAGCGGTCGATGTGTCGGATCTCCTGGATCACGTAATCCCATATGCGCCCATACCTCTGGTCCAATGCTACCAGCGCTGCTGTGTATGGGGTGGTGGAAGTCGCGTAGGCGAGCGCTATATTATGTGCGCGGGGTACCTTTAAGTGCTTCAGTAGGATGGCGTATTTGTGGCGTTCATCCAATACATCCACCAACATGGTCTCCAGACACATGCGGAGTTCTGTATACTGGGCCCGGTTCTCTTGGGTGAAGTCGGGTACCATAGGCGTGCCAATGTATGACGCTGACTGTGGATACATCGGCAAGCGTTGGGGGAGAGGCCTCCTAGGCGAGTCTCCTCCCGCTCCTTGGTATGGGCTGGTACCGGCAGTGTACCATGGCCCGCTTGTCCAGGTGCTGTTCCTCGGTGCGGGTCGTGCGTCGTGCTCACCCGTGTATAGGGTCGGGGGTCTGTAGCGCAGCTCCGCGGGAGTATAGCCTGGGCTGTACCGGACCTCCTGGTCCGGTAGAGTACTGTGCTGTCGTCGGGCGTGGTTCTCCTCCTCTTCCTCTTCGTCTTCAGTTAGGTCATCCAGTGCTTGTAGTCTCTGGTTTAGCCTCTCCACAGAATATGCTGCTCCTTCCCGGTTGCTAGGTCTCGCTTGGACCGGTGGGGGGAGGTGGTCTGTGGGGGGTATAGACCTCGTCTGTTGGTCAAGTTCAGGGTTGTTTACTCGGCTAGGGGATGCCGCCCTGGAGGTGTGTCTAGACGAGTTCCTGGAGCCTCTGGCGGAGGGAGAGGGTGTTGTCCGTCTGATCAGCTGTTCTATTAGTTGCGCTTGCTGTCTGTCGCGCTCTGCGTCCCGTAGAGCACCAGCAGCTGCTCGCTGGCTGTCTGCTCGGTCTCGGGCCACATTCTCTTCCCTCTGAATGCGTCTTATTTCTAGACGTATATGCTCTTCTTCGCTCCGCTGCTGGATCTGCAGTCGGTCGCGTTCAGCAGCGGCGTTCAGGCTGATGAGGAAGGCCTGCTGTAGGGTCCTCTCTGCCTCGCTGGGAGAAGGCGGTTGTATAGGGGAGCCTTCCCTCGGGGTACTCCTTGCGGAGCCTTGGAGCTCTATCTCCACGGTGCTCTCCCCGTCTTCTTCCGTGCCGAGTTCTCTCTCGGTAGCGTTGTATTCCTCCCGGGACTCATCGGGGACTACTTCTTCAGTACTGGCGGGGTGTGAAGTCATGTCTGGTTCCCACTGGTCCCCACCGTGAACTTGGTCAGTTACATTAGAACCCATAGGGGCCTCTATGGTCGGGGTAGTCTGGGCGTTGGGGTTAGACATACTTTTACTTTCTAGTTTTACCGCGTTTACTGTTAGTAGAAGACTAGGTTGTTGACTGACAGCGTACGCCTCTAAGTACTGAGGGAGCCGTCGTTCGCGCTGCGGGCGTTGGTTAGGAGGATCGTTTCGTGGAGTGTTCATCATAGGCCATTTCAATATTAATAACACTATATTAATATTACACTAATTACCCTCCGGCTCGAAGGACCAATTGTAACTGAGGGGTACAATTCCCTGACTATTACTAGATATGATACTTACTACCACTACCTTTGTACTTAATATTCGGCCACCCAGTACTCGGCATAAATATATTATGATGAACACTGTCACGTAGATGAAACGGATCCAACACAAATGTACGAATTAGAAATAGGTCTTTATTTCTACACAGCGATGGTGTGTAGAGCAAGCACTTAATCAAATCAATCACATTTATGAATGGGAATTAGTATGCACTTTTATGGCAAGAGTATTCGTCGGTATATCAATAGAGAATGTCCAATCTCTGAAGGCGCAGGTGGTACATATACGACCTGGAATAGTTAAAGGAATAACAGCAATGATACTTTAATGATTATAGACTGGATACACTAGGGGGGGTTAATCCGGTCGCTTGTAAGCCGACAGGAGTAGGAAGGGGGGGGGGGGGTAGAGTCCGGCTGCCTCATCCGGCCAAGGGTATCCCAGGTGAACCCACTGTAGTGCCGTTCAATGCGCCGGCGATCCTTGGACCGCAGATGAAAGCAGGTGGGCTCTTTGTGGGCCGGCGTCCTCCGGTCCACGGAGGAGAGACGTGAAGCGACCTCGTCTTGCAGAGCGTCTCCTCACCTTGCGTCCTCTCCAGGGGGGGGGGGTTCCAACACACGGCAGTGTCGGGGGTCTTTATCCATGGAATAATCAACGTATACAAAGCATAATCCGTGCCTGGGAAGGTGGGCTGTCGTCGGTAGAATAATCCGGTATACTGGTCCACTCGCTCGTCGGCTCTGGGGCTCCTCGGGTGCAATCTCACATGGGGTCGATCATCCTGAATAAGCAGCCAGTTTTCTGCCCGAAACGATGGGGTACTGACTACGGTAGTATTCTCACCGCACGAAGCACTATATATTAACAGACTATTATTAGCTTAATAGACTACGTCCAACTCGACGATATAGTGCCAAATATGACTATTCAAATATTAATATACACGATGTCTCAATACCGATGGTAGGCCGAACTTGGCCTTACTCCCACACGTGGCGTCGCGGGGAGGCTTTACGTCTGTGACTCTATTGGAGGGTAAGAAACTGGACTGAAAAGGAAGTCCTACTTTAGTAGCGCAGTATATATACGCACTATGAACAAATAGTCCCATTAGTGGTGCGGTAGCCAGATTCCTACGCGGAACTAGGACTTGTTCGTACATGTTGAGCGGTACGTTTGAACTGGGTCTGGGGGGTATGGCAGCCTGGCACCAAGGTCTCGACCAATAGTAGAATGGAGACTATTATGGGATGTTCAGTAGGCTAGAATGGATATTCAATGCATATTGTACAAGGAATATACAAGGGATATCAGGGAATATTAGAGAATATACAAATACAATTAAATATATATATAATAATAAATATATATATTCGGTTTAATCTGGCCCTTCACAACAGTGTAGGTTAGTTAGTTAGTTGATAACATGTTGATAGTTGATAGTTGATAACATGAGATTCATAGATGACACGTGTGTGGCAGTGTACTTTGATAACATGAGATCCATAGAAGACATGTGTGTGGCAGTGTACTTTGATAACATGAGATCCATAGAAGACACGTGTGTCAGGGTTTCCGTTAGAAAAAATTGTTGCCGGCCTCAGTGTCCGGTAGATTTCAATCTACCGGTCAAATGAGAGAAATTCCGGTCAGAGTTTATTGAGCTTAAAAACAATTGATAGGCAAAAGAATGACAACAAAACAAAAGAATGACATCATCAAGGCATGTAGATTTATAATATTTTACTTAAAACTAGGCTACTTTTGCGTATAGTCATTATATTCCAAATAAAATAAGTCCCGAGACTCCGTGCTGCTGCCGACTTTAAATCAAATAGGTGTCTGTGGGCAGTCGCCCGACATTAACACTTTGGCTGCCATGGGTTAAATTCATTATCAACCGTAGGTTGCCGGCTCTATTTGTCTATAGAGAAAGTCCCCTTCTTTGCAGGGCTATAACTTTTTAAATTCTATTGCTACATTGCCATTATTAGGGCCCATTCAAAGTCCTATATGTATTGTTCATTGTGTAGCAACGTTAAACTTTTTCATTCACATATTCATAGTAAAGTATGGTCTAATGTATAAGTATGTTTTCATCTCTTTCTGCAGCTTTCTCCAGAACGTGATCTATAGCCCCAAATACATTATATTGATGATGCAATACAGTTTTATGGCAATCAGCGCGATATAAAAAATTCCAACTAGACGTACTTCTAGAAGTTACTACACGTCATCTGATGTTGACCGGATGGGCTAGGGGGCGTCTATAATTCCGTGGGCAGCATTATACCAATCATCTAATGTGGGTCAAATGTTGATAATAGCAGTTAGTATCGAAGACGGTAACTTTACACGCTAAAACTCACCCCAGTCTCCGCGCGCCGTTGGGCGATCATCGTAGAGTAGAAATGTTATCATTATGGGATGTAGATTTACCCGGTCCATCTCCAGCTTGTATAATGGTATATACGTCCAAATCATGTTGTTTATCGAGTTATTGGCAATCGATCGCTGTGTATTGTGACGAGCTAGAATGCCGGGACCTATAGCGAGTGCCCGGAAGTAATACGGCCGTCCAGCACAACCTCTATGGCACTTCCTGTTAAGCGATTGCGCCGATCGGCCACCAGATGGCGCTCCTGAACCGCCAGAGAGTTCAGTGGGTCCTCCTGGTGGATCTCAGGCCAGCGGAGGGGACATATGAATCCGATCCCAGATTTTTGAAATATTGATATTAAAGACGCTGTAAAGCGTCTTCGGCAACTTGAGCATGGCTGGGAATGACGTGTTTAAGCGTTTGCCGGCACCCAAAGTGTTAATAAACGAATATATATTCCGTTATATTGGACATTTGTATTAATTATATCAAGCGAAGAACTGAGAAATTTGGCAGAGAGAGACGGCAACATTATCGTGGGTTTGCGTGACGACTCTCTCTCTCTCCACCTCGCAACGACTTATTTGCGAGAGTATGTCGATGCAGAGCAGCAGATTCAGCTGTTTTCTGGCTCTTTTCTGGCTCTATCTGGGGACCGCTCAGCAGCGCCCCCCACCCAACAGCTGAATTGCCAATGGCTGAATTGGAGTACTGCACTGTGCCGCTGCTGCTCCGGCTCTGCAGCTGCACATGCACTCCAAACCCAGCACTAAGCTCTCGCTGACAACGTCGTTGTCATTATTAGAAGCAACGATGAAACAAATGTAATGATTGTTTCGTTCATCGCATAGGCTATTTAATTTTAGCCTATTTTAATACAATTCAAATAATCAAATTGTGCTTAGAGGGAATTATTTTCACCGGACATTAAGACCGGAGAGATTAAATATGTCGGACTTCAACAGATTTTGCCGGTCAAATACCGGCTAACGGAAACGCTGACGTGTGTGGCAGTGTACTTTGATAACATGAGATCCATAGAAGACACGTGTGTGGCAATACATGAGTGTTGAAATGTTGAGTTAGAAGTAGGGGTACAAGTACTGAGGGTACAAGTATGTTCCTCACTTTCTGACTAACAAATTAAATATAAAAAATTAAATGTACCTGTGTCACAGTCAAATCACCATGGATACTGTCATAATGTCCTAATGTCACTGTCTATGGAGCAGCTCCAGGATTTCTTGGTGACATCATCACCAGAGTCTTGTCTCTCAGGTGATCAGCTTAAGGAGATACTTGTTTATATTCACACATCAAAACTGAGCTGCACAGTATTATAGAAATAATAATAACAACATAACCGGCTCCTTAACAAACAAAGGCAGGGCCAGTTTTATCCCCTCTGCTATGAGACTCCTTAACAAACCGAGACGGGCCAGTTTCATCTGGGTGGGTAAATGATGACTTAGCACTGCTTCTCTATATCAAAGAAGAAGAAATGTAACTTCTGCGTTGGCTCCTTTTAGACACGTTCATGTTACTTCCTGTGAATCATGGAAATTATCACTCTTCCTGTATCTCTGTAGTTTATATCTTCTTCTAGCCTCCTCCGCCTTGTACAAGACGATTTCAAAGAGATAAAAAAAAGAAAATTGGATATTTATGTTGTCGATCAATACTGTAGCCAACCATCTCCTCCATTCCCCAGATGCATGTCCATTCCTGTGACCATGCGGGCCATCCGGAGGAAAGCGGAGACCATCCAGGCCGACACGCCGGCCCTCTCCCTCATCACAGAGCAGGTGGAGATCATGGTGAAGAAGCACCTGCCGCCCGCCGGTAGTCCCAGCTACAACATGGCAGCAGGCTCAGATGGCACCAACCCCATGGGCCTTCCCGGGCTGGCAGGGGGCAACACGCCTACAGGAGGTGGGGCCCCCGGGGGACCCAATTTCACAGGCCCCATCACCCCTTTGTTCGGGATGAACCGCGGGCAGGGCCAAGGAGGAGAGTGCGTTCCCCAAGGTGGGGCCACTGGTCAGCAACAGCAGCAACAACAACAACAACAACAGCAACAACAACAAGGTCAGAGTCACTCAGATGATTACAGCAAAGTCACCCAGAACCCCATCCTCACCAGTCTGCTGCAGATCACTGGAAATGTAGGCTCAAGCCCCAGCTCCCAGAATGCACCCCCACAGCCCCATCAAACACCGCCCCCAACCTCATCGCCTGCCAGCAACACCAAGAATCACCCCATGCTGATGAACCTGCTGAAGGACAACCCCACGCAAGACTTTGCAGCACTGTACGGTTCCAGTCCGCTGGAGAGGCAGAATTCGTCGTCTGGCTCACCGCACACAGAAGGCATGGCCGGCGCTTGTCCGGGAACGGGCACCAAGGGCAAGAAGAAGCGTCCACGGACAGATAAGGGTGGTGGGATGCCCGGGGCCGGCAGTGGAGGTGGTGGGATGGGCATGAAATCACAGCAAGCGTCTATGCAGCAGCACCACCAACACCAAACGACACACGAGGACGACTTCCACCGCGAGCTCTTCTCTATGGACGTCGATGCCTCCCAGAACCCCATCTTTGACGTCAATCTTCCCGGCGACGGCTTAGACACGCCCCATAGCATCACACCGGCACCCAGCCAGTGCGGGACCCCACCCTCTGGCCCTGGGGTGCCCTACCACGCACAGTCGCACGTCCAGTCTCAGCAACAGCAGCAGCAGCCTCTACCACCTCGGATGGTGCGCCTCTCCAGCTCTGACAGCATTGGAGCCGATATCACTGAGATCCTTTCTGATTTGCCAGAGCAGACGGGCAAAGGCAGCAGTGGGGGCCATGGTCAGCACCACATGGGCAGTGGTGGGGAGGATGGAGGCCCTCTGGGCACCCCCATCCGCGACTCCTCCAGCTCAGGCCAGGGCAGCGCTGTGTTCGACTCGGCAGACATCTTCAATACGAACAGCAATGAGAATCCCTTCACGGATGCTGCCGACCTGATTGCTGACGCAACCGGCACTGCCGCAACACCTACCAGTGACTCCTCTTCTACCATCTTCTTCCCTGATGCAGCCGACTTCAATGCTGACCTGTTGACCTCAGGCCACAGCTTCCCCCCCTACTTTGACAGCCCGCCGAGTGGTGACGGAGACATGGACCTGGTCAAGGGCTTTGATGGGAGCAGCCAGCAGAACACTCCAGCAGGAACTCCCAAAAACCCCACCCCGCATGGGCAGAGCACCCCAGAGCCCTCGTTGAAAGACCCTTTTGATATAGGGCTAGTTTTTGTGGGCAACAGCGGCGGCGGCAAACCTCTTTTGGGCCAAGGTCCTGATTTGGGGGACACACACTCGTCCCATGGAGGGGGCGCTCAGAGCCCCCTCATGATGGGCCTCGGAGGGGCGGGCGGGGACTTTAAAAGTGCAGAGACCAAAGTAAAACAACAGCAACAGGGACTCATGAGGCCGAAGGATGAGAACGGAGGCAGCGGTGGGAGCAGTTCGGGAATGGGGATGAGTGGCACCGGCTCAACTGAGGGAAAACAGGTGAAACGCAGCAGGACACCGTCTAGTGAGGGAAAGTCCAAAGAAAAACCCCCTAAACGCAAGAAGTTGGACCCTGACGGCAAGTCCCCCTCTCACAGCTCAGGCGGGCGACCGTACACCCCACCCAGCGGTGGCTCGGGCTCCGGCGGGAGCATGAGCGGTGGAGGCTCCAAATCTCCCGGTAGCTCGGGGCGCTCACAGACTCCTCCCGGAGGCGCTACCCCGCCCATTCCCAAAATCACCATTCAGATCCCCAAAGGGACCCTGTCTGGAGGGAAAACCTCATCCCACGGAGGGTACACCTCCAGTAGTTCAGCCACTAGCGGCACAGGAGGGGCAGGGGGCACCGGCAGCAGTAGTAAGAGCCACCATTCACACTCATCTTCCTCCTCCGGGAAGATCAAGACCAAAGAGGGTTCCATGGCTCAGGGCAACAGCTCCAAACCGGGAGGTGTTGGAGGCGGTGTTGGAGGTGGACCATCTCAGTCCAAAAGCTCCACTCAGGGAATGGGGGTTGGCAAGCCAGGCTCTTCCCCCATCACCAAACATGGACTCTCCGGGCCAGGGGGCAGTAGTGGTGGAATGGGGAGCGGGAATAAGATCAAGCCTCAGGGGGGCAAACCTCCTGGGTCACTTATGAATCCCAGCATCAAGCCCAACATTTCTCCTTCTCACTCCCGCTCCGGAAGCTCTGGCGATAAGTTGTCATCCCCCATGAAGATGCAACAGTCCCAGGTTCCAGGAACTCCCCCTTCCTCCAAGGCTAAATCCCCTATGGGCTCTGGGGGCGGCAGCTCCGGAGGGTCAAAGTCTTCCTCTGGCGGGGGAATGGGCTCCCAAAAGCCAATGGGTGGTGGCTCCTCCTCCGGCTCCGCATCGTCCTCATCTTCCTCCAGCTCCTCCTCTTCCTCTGGCTCCATGGCCTTCTCGGGAGGCTCCCAGTCTCAGTATGTGGGTGGTAGTGGTGGAGGGGGAGTAGGAGGAGGAAGTGGAGGTGGTGGTGGTAGTGGGGGAGGGGGAGGTAGTGGTGGGGGAGGAGGTGGTGGTGGAGGAGGAGGAGGTGGAGGTGGGGGTCAGAACAACTCCAACAACCCAAACGCCAAAGGCAAGTCTCCTAGCCGTAACAAGAAGCCTTCCCTAACGGCGGTCATAGACAAGCTGAAGAGCGTGGGAGGTGGAGGAGTGGAGGACGGATGCGAAGTTGGACCACCAGGAGGCAGCGGTGGTGGTGGGCCCGCCCCCGGTCCTGGAAACATACCCGGTGGTGGACCCCCCAACCTGGGTCCTTCCAAGCACGTCATGTCATCCCAAGGTGGGGACTATAAGCGGGAAAAGTCTGATAAAGAGGCCAAAGCCAAGGTGTCCGTTTCAGGGGGGAACAGTGGGGATAAGAAGCCGATGGACCCAAAGGCTGGAGGGGTGGGTGGGACCGGTCTGGCCAAAATAATCATCAGCAAGCCGGACGGCGGCTCACCCAGCATCAAGGCCAAGGTCACCCTCCAGAAGGCTGGAGAAGGTGACTCCATGCGCCAGCAGCTCTCTGGTTTGAAAGCCTCCCCGCTGTTCAGCGGCTCCACCCCGAAGCACGACCGCTCGTCCCCCAGCCACAGCCGCTCGCCGGGCTACACCCCGCTCAACCACGACAGCGAGAGCGAGTCGGGCAGCAGCTCGGTAGCCGAGAAGTCCCACCAGAACAGCCCCAGTTCGGACGACGACCAGACCACACGGCCATCGATGACGTCGCAGGACTACATGAGCTCCGTGTCCCTCGGCTCGGGCGAGAAGCACAAGAAGCACAAGAAGGAGAAGAAGAAGCAGAAGGAGCGTGAGAGGGACCGGGACAGAGAGCGCGACCGGGAGAAGGACAAGAAGAAGTCATCCATGTCCATGGGCCCGTCCTCGCACCCCCTGAAGGCGGACAGCTGGTCGCGCTCCTCGCCCATCTCGGCATCAGACTCATCCCTGTCCCTGCTGGGCTCAGAGCGGCCCTCCCGGCCCAGTCCGGTGTATATGAGAAACGAGGACGATGACCTCATGGACTCCGCCCTCACCGGCAACATTTGATCCCTTTTTATTTTATTTTTATTAGGGCTGTCCCTTCATTGTCTACAACCTGATAGCTAGGGTCGAAGTTGATGTTTTTTCATCATTTTTAATCGTTTCACTTTTGTTTCACTTTTGTTTCCCATGATTTTTGTCATGTCACGCCTATAACATTCACTCCTCCGGCATCGGAAATACTAAAATGTATTGGTTGTTTACTAACAATAGCTCTAAAGACTCATTTAGCATTTTTCATTCACATGCAGGAGGATGATAATGCAGGAACAGGCATTTTTACAGATTTCCTTTTATTACATGGACAATTTTATCATTCACTGAAAACCTATGATACATTTTTTCGTCAGTCAGGGACGGCCCCATTTTACATCGGAAGTGTACATTTTTAGCTGGAGTTTATTGAGATGAGACAGAACGCCCTAGAAATATATTGATATTCATCACAGTATAAAATGGAAATGTATGTATGAAAAAATTATCTATTTTGTGCATGTTGACTGGAAGCAACTCATTGACGATCACTGTGTTATTTAGATCTATTGCTATTATATTTGATATGTTTTAAGCACTCGCAAATAAGTCCTATTCTCCATTGGATAAAGCGTTGGCCCAGAAGGGCCATCAGCAGAGGGCGCTGTTGGCCCTGAATGAGTTAATAAACCTTTCATAATCATTAAAAAATTCTAAACTATGTTTTTTCAAGATACAAGAATATGTTTTCAAAAATAACCATGACATTTAAAAAAAAAAATATATATATTTTAAAGCAAGAAGTGAACAGTGTTTTAATTGCCTTCATTTGTTTATCAGACTGGGACATTTGTAGATTTTGATACCTTTTAAATTGTTGCTTTGTAGTTCAGTGTGAATGAGACCGATGTGAGGAAGGATGACATTTACCAATATTATTATTAACATTATTATTTTTGACTGTGTATAGGTTTTACGGCTTGAAATAAACATTTCAGTCCTGGAAAATGTTGTCAACTTGCCATTAAATATGATTGATTATACCATGGCCTGAATACTATTTTCTGTTTAATCACCTTTCTAAATTCATCCGCTATCCAACTGACATATCAACTTGATAAACTAACGCCCGGGAAGGAAAACACACTCACTGTCTGAATATCATAGCCTACTTCTGAAGTATAAACAAACTACTGCTGTGCAGATTTCAATAAAACAAGACAATTCTGAGTCAAAGGTAGGCTATGTTTTAGTTTTGGCATTTGATGTGTCTTTACAGATGAATTGCCTTTGAAAAATCTAAGCAGATCGATCGCAACAAATGCCAAAACAAACACGTACCTTTGACTCAGAATTGTCTGTTGTATTGAAATCTACACTGCAGTAGTTTGTTTATACTTCAGAAGTATGGTATTTACACTTGGCACAAAATGAATGGAAGTGAATCAGGAGTGATAAATTCATGAATTGCTAAGTTCTTTGGGGGGGGGGAAGCAATGCTTTCAGTAGAGAGCTATCCGACTGCTAGCTTGCAGTCAGATAGCTCTACTGAATGCAGAGAGGAAATTGGTATCCATCTTGTCTGACTCTGGAGTAGACTAAGTACATTCCCATAATGTTGGTGTGTTCCTTTAAACACCACATAAAACATGAAAGTCACCACCTTCCACTAAAATGTCATCCTAACCTCTAAAGTCTCTTGTTTTGTGTAAAGTTTGCCGTTGACTTAATATACAGTAGACTAATACAGAATCTAAGGAACAACATTTTAGGCTCCATATTAACACTTTCAGTGCCCATGACGTCAACTCGTTTTATCAGCCCAATGCCTGAATGCCCACGATGTGTATTAGCGTTTTATTTTTTTTATTGGCGATCTGAATTCATATTTCATCAACAGTCTCCCATTGGTACAGCAGCCCCTGTAGGAGCTCAGAATGGAAAAAAGCGCCCCCTATCGTCTATCCCTGTGTAACTGCAGGTCAGTCGATATGTAGAGGCGGAGCCAGCTGGCTCCTTGAGCTGTCAAGCTGTCTGCTCAACATGGAAGTCATCGCGGGACTGGAATCAGCCTGGAATATATATTCACAGTAGCCAATACTCAATCAATAAGTGTGATCGATATTTGGAATGGCAATCAGGAATTGGAATGATCTTTTTGGAGAACATCTGATCTGAGGTAAGGAATCTATTTTACCAGTCTTGGGATAATCAGAGTTGTATTCGCTGAGATCTCAGCGTTTGCCCTATGTGTGTCTGTGTGCGCGATCGCTGATGAGGAAATCACAATAGATTTTTCAGCTTGCGTATCTAGCGTGCATACGTACATATTATACTATCGATAATCTAGCATTTATTTGAAAACTATTCATAAATAGGCCGAAAAATTACAACGTTTTTGTGTATTCTAGAATATTCCAGTAAACGTCTTTTATCATGGAATATTTATATTTTCCTTGAAAACAAGGGCTTTTCAAAATGCTATAAAACGAAAATGAACCGATAAAAAAACAATCCGCTTCGACAATGTTGACTGGAAAACGAGTCATTGATAAGCGACGGGCAGATTAGACACCATAATTTAAAACATAGATTAGGCGTTTTTAACGCTAACATTGAAGTGGATGGTGGGCATTCAACCGGTAAATCTAGGTTAAGCTTGGGCTCTGAAAGTGTTAAGGCATACTAGCAACATAATATAAGCTATTGCGCCATATTAAGGCATAATCGCAACCTTCCATGAAAATAAAATGCACCTCGAATGTTGTTGGCGTTGGCATTTTAGTCAGTCACTTTCATGAGTTTATGTGGTGTTTTAAACATTTTCAGATGCAGTGGGAGGCCTACGGCAGTGATGAATCATTAACATTTCTGAATTGAAAACGGGGGACCCTGATGTAAACGAGATGAAAGTCTTTCTCTGGTCTGCAATTGTGTGTATTGAGCTGTACTGTACTCCAGTGGCGTTGTTAGCCCTGGGCTTGGATGTTTTTCTCCTAGCCCCGGAGCTAAAAAGAAATGTTACTTTTTATTTTAAAATGTTTTCTTTTAAGATGGCAGCATCTCCATTGTCTGTGCTGAATGTTTGTTAGATTGGTATTTTTTGTTGGTTTTTAGTACTTTTAAACATCCATTTTTAGTAAGTAGTATAGTTTTCATTTGATCCTTTAATTCTTTCATTCACCGATTTTCTTTTTTAGTGTCCTGAAAGGCACCTTATAAATAAAATGCATTATTATTATTATTATTATTATTATTATTATTATTATTATTATTATTATTATTATTATTATTATCATCATTATCATCATCCAGGAGGGAAAAGACACTTTGGATAGTAGGGACTGCATCTCTGCCTGTCCTGGCCAGGAAACACTTTGCAACTGTGATCTCCTCTGGCAGTGGTTGGATATTGTAATGTGTGGCGAGGGGAGAAACTGGTCTGAGGCTGGATAACATGCCTGTATGCCTCTCATAAGTTGTTCTCCAACTCATGTGAACCTGCTCTCAAGCTCTTGCAGCATTCTGTCGAGGACTGGATAGAACAGTCTGTCTCGGCTGATCTCCTGAGCTGAGCTTGTGCCACAAGATGACTCAACTACATACATTTGTCCATCCTTTTCTGCTTCCTCCTTTGGCTGGTAGTATGTTCCTCAATCCCAAGGCCATTACATATGGCCTTTGTCCTGTCATACATGTCCACTGCCATCTCTGAGGTGCGATAACCTTTGAGTGTGTCCTTCACGCGTCTATTCGAATACCAACCGGTTCATGCTTCCGCGTTTCGCGAATCTGATTGGCCACTGCCGTTTCTGGTGCAATCTGATTGGCCACGGACGTTTCTGGTCATGTGACATGTGCGCCCAATCGCGTGATGCGCCCATTTCCGCCTCGACCAGCAGCAAACTACCTAACGCCTAGTTTATCACTGGTTAAGCTTAGGCGACTCTTTCGAAGTTGGTTAAGGTTAGAGTTTGGAATCAGGGCTGGCGTTCTATCGCCCTGCTCTAAGACAAACTCTAACCTTAACCAACTTCGAAAGCGTGCCTAAGCTTAACCGGCGAAAGAACTTGCCGTCACACGATTGGTGCGACCAGAAACATCAGTGGCCAATTAGAGTGCAAAACGCGAATGCGGAAGCATGAACCGGTTGGTATTCGAATATAGGCGTCCTGCACTGTGCTTTTAAATAGTACAGATAGGTATTGAAGATGTGCACTTTAACGCAGCAGCACCTGGAGCCATCCATACCAGGGGCGGGGTTAGGGGGTGGCTACTTGGGCTCAAGCCCTGAATGTTTTCTGAAAAGCCCCGAATCTATTTTCAAAAAAAATATATATATTATTTCTTTTGACAATTAATCATTGTTACATGAAAATATGTTTGCACCAGATTTAGCAGAAGCTAATTTCCATCTGTAGTCTATCCAGCTGCTAACTATTTGAGTGAGTTACGTCTTGGTGTTATGGTAGACTCAGACCTAAGCTTTAAATCACAATCAACAAGTTGACAAACATAATTCTTCCACCTTAGAAACATAGCTAAAGTACGGCCATTTATAAATCAAAAGGACGCTGAAAACCAGATCCATGCCTTTATCTAAGTTACCTAAGTTACAGGTTGAAAAAACCCTCAGCTCGGAACTAGGCAGAATCTGCATATGGCTCGCTGATAACAAACTATCATTACACATGGGCAAAACAGAGTCCATTCTCTTCGGTTCAAATAACAAACTCAGCAAGACCGACGGCTTCTCAGTTACAGTGGGTGACAATATTGTCACAAGGAAAGATGAAATTACCTACCTGGGTTCCATCCTAGAGGCTAATCTCTCCTGTGACAAAATGGCATCCAATGTAATAAAAAAAGTCAACCAACGAACTCGATTCTTGTACCGGATCTCCTCTCTGGTAAACAAGAATACCCTGAAGACTCTGGCAGGAGCACTCATTCAGGGGTACTACGACTATGCTTGCACCTCATGGTACCAAAGCACCTCAAAGGCGCTAAAAACAAAATTACAAACATCTCAAAACAAACTGGTCAGACTACTGCTTGACCTTACTCCTAGAACCCACCTCACCCCTGCCCACTTTGACAACCTAGGATGGCTTAGAGTAGACGACAGAGTACAGCAACTTGCAATGGGCCTGGTCTACAAGATACACTACACGACCAAGGTACCCATGTACCGTACTTTTCGCACTATAAGCCGCACCTGAATATAAGCCGCAGCAGCTAAATTGAATGATGTGTACATATATAAGCCGCACTGGACTATAAGCCGCAGGTGTTTTAATGTTTAATTACCATATGTAATTAGCATTGGGACACAATACTGTCGGACAAATAACAAGAATTAACTCATTTACAAGTTGTATTAAGTTTAGCAAATAAGGGAACAGATAAATAAAATTTCAATGCAGTCAAAAAAGCAATATTTAAATTTTTACATTTTCGGGTTTGGTCGAGTCGCATATAAGCCGCACCGTTATATAAGCCGCAGGGTCGAAAATGGGGAAAAAAGGTGCGGCTTATAGTCCGAAAAGTACGGTACATGTCAAAATACTTCCCAAAGGTCAGTGAATACCTCGATCACAACACCAGAGGGAGCTCCACAAATCATGTTAAACCCAGATTCGGCTCAAATAAGGGACTAAACACGTTTCGCAATTATGCCACATCAATGTGGAACGCCCTACCCAAAGCTGTAAAGGAATGTGGATCACTACCCACTTTCAAAACCTCTCTCAAGGGACACCTACGGGAGACTGCAATTCAACACTGGCCCCTGTAAATATCCTAACCCAACCCCCTCCAATGTACAGTCATTTACCTAGTATGGTTTTGTCAATAGTCCAATGTACAATTTTGTTTGTTTGTACAGTGTCTCCCCCCCCCCCCCCTCAATGTACAGTTTTGCTTGTATATACAGTGTGCCCCCCCCCCCCAACCACCTCCAATGTAGATTACCCAGTATTCAATATCCCAGTGTACCCAACCCCCCCCCACCCAACCTCCTCCAATGTACAGTTTCTACGTCAAATGTATATACTCCCTTTTCCTGACTCCTTCTGTATCACAAACAGTACTGTATTTGCAAATCTGGTATGTCATAAATGTATAGATGTAGCAGTACTGACTATCTGTATGTCATGTATGTCATATATGTCCTGATGAATTGAAAATGGGGGACCCTGATGTAAACAAGACGAAAGTCTTTCTCTGGTCTGCATCCCCTTAACAATTGTGTGTATTGAGCTGTACTGTATTGTACCCATTCTGCAATCTGTTAATAAAGTTTTCAATCAATCAATCAATCAATCTCAAGCCGACTCGACTACTGTAATGCACTCCTTACCGACCTCCTGAAAAAATACGATAACTATTTTATTGCAATGCACTATTGCAATTTTTTATTCTATTTTACTAACTATTTTATTGCACTGCACTATTTTACTTTGTATCAGTGATACTCAAACCGTAAACAAAGACTCATATTAACACTTTCAGCGCCAGATGGCACTGTTTACTGTTACTGTTGAAAGGCCAGCGCCTTTTAACATGGGGATACGTGGCTGTGTTTGCAGGCCTAAAGCCAGTCCCGGCACCATGGGCGGGCATTAGTCGACTATCCAAATCCTTAGTCGGGGACAGCCCTAGTGGGCACTGATGTCAACAACAACACTACTGAAGCTAGCACGGCACTCTGTGAGAATTCGTTTTCTACCCTCAAGAACGTTTTTACAGAACATCGCCTTAGTATGCTTCATCGACGCAACTAAGGCCAATTTAATTCAGTTGGCATTTGAGAAGGACTTAACAAAAAAGTTCAGGAATGAGTGGAGGGGCAGTGTTTTAAGAAGATTTCACTCTGTCCCCAAACGCCGCTTGCCGCTCTACTTATGATGGTGAGTAGCCTGTGGAGGAATTTCTTTGTCTTATTTTTGTCAGTTCAGTTTGTCAGTGAATTCAGAAGTGTTGAATAAATGGAGACTTTTCAAAGATATAGAATAGAAATGTATTATCCTGAGGGAAATTTGACACTCCAAATCACTCAACATTAAACATTTAGACAGAACAAGTCACAAATAAGAATAACAAAACAAATGGCCTAAGAATACAATAAAATGAAATAGAATAAACATTTTATAAAAGATACAGTAAATAAATACAGTAAAAATATACTGAAGTCTACAGTAGGTGTAATAATGCACAGTGCTGTTTAAAAAGTAAGAGTCCAGGAAGATGGTAATTGTCACTCTCTGCTCAGTGATGCACAGTGATGCATTGTATAGTCTGATGGCTGTCGGAATGAAGGACTTCCTGTGCCGTTCAGTGCTGCATTTAGGTAGTGTGAGCCTATAACATGCTCCTCCTGTCAGCCAAGTCTGTGTATAGTGGGTGGGAGGGGTTTTCCCTGATGGCCTGGAGCTTAGCAAGGTTCCTCCTCTCCGCCACCCTCGCTAGAGTCCAGCTCCACCACAACCACGCTACTGGCCTTCTTGACCATCTTATCCAGCCTGTTTGTGTCCCCTGCTCTCAGTCCGCTGCCACAGCAGGTCAGTTATATATATCCGTTCAGTCTGTTTTTGTATAAGTGAAAGTTCTTAAGATAGAGAGAAATTAGATTTTCAATTGCCTCTCTGCTGTTTAGTTCAGCCCCGTGGGCAGCGCCAAGCAAGCCACAGCGCCGCTGTCCCAGCTGAAACGTATAAAAGGGAACCTGTGTTGAAAAACCATTGTGCCCCCCCGAGAACATTTTATGCCCCCCCACTAATTTGTTTCTGCAGCCTGGTCTGCCTAAAGCTATATTATATATTATAGCTATGGATCTAATAATATAGTCGATTGTCATTGAGTTTCTTCCGGTCAAGATGCAAAAAACAGATAATTTTTCCATCCATACATTTCCGTTTTATACCGTCGTGAATATGAGTGTAGTTTCAGGGTGGTCTGGTGTCATTTCCAAAATGACAGACACCAAGCCACATTGTTTCAAATGGAGTGCAATAGCGGCCGCAAGGTGTTAGGCGGCGGTATTGGACTTTTGAGATCTCAGACCCATCCCCAGTGATAACACAGGCTGCCGGCATGTCTTTATGAATGGAAATATCGAATAAAAGAAACCGATGAAAACCCGTGGGTCCTGGCGCTCAACGTACGGCGAGTTAACCCTAGATCTTAGATCCTAATATGAAAAACGATGTGATTTAATGTTCTATGTTGACTTTGTCTATTTTACTGCTATCTATTTTATGCTTTATGTCTGCACTTTATGCATTGCTCTTGATCTGCCAATGTTGTGCTAATTTTATGCCTGTCTTTTTGTACTGCTGTGAAGCACTTTGAGCTGCAATTCTTGTATGAAAGGTGCTATACAAACAGTGTATTATTATTATTATTATTATTATTATTATTATTATTATTATTATTATTATTATTATTATTATTATTATTATTATTATTATTATTATTATTATAGTTTGCTTCATTAATTAAAGGGTGTGAATTTAAGTGTTCTCTAGTGCCTTTTGTCCGCTTTAAGGTGGTGGTATAAGTTAAAGGTTGTGGTGTCGAAGTAAAAAAAATCCGTGCCCGCTCATGCAGGCACCTATCTGGGCTAAGCCCCGGATCTCCTACAATCCTAAATCCGCCCCTTAGCCATACCCTACCCATGTCCAGTGTCCACTGACAAAGACATGCTCATGATACTGTGATAAACTATAATAAGCTTTAATCGAACCCTGGTTCATTTCCTCGGATAGTCCGGTTGGTTTGGGGTGGTGTGAAAGCTCATTCACTCTTGCAAGTGAACCCTGCTGCGGTTCATTTGAGATGTGAATGCAAAGCGGACCAAAGGCAGGAAAAGACCCAAAAATCTAATTTTTTTTTTATGAGAAGACTGAGACATGCATATAATGAAACACACAATACAGTTTTTTTTCGATTGCTTAAGCACGATTTTGAAAACGGGGCCCGGTGTTTCAAAACACTACACACAATTAGCACAACCACACACACAATTATCAGAACACCTCAGATCCTTTGCTAAATTAAACACTTGTCAAAACTACACTAATTTATAAAAACTACATTTTGTTACCATATGAAACACGTTTCATATGACTTAATTCTGTTTGAACCATTTACACACTGCTGTGCTTTTAACCTAAA
Organism: Notolepis coatsorum; assembly: GCF_963971535.1. Lineage (NCBI taxonomy): Eukaryota > Metazoa > Chordata > Actinopteri > Aulopiformes > Paralepididae > Notolepis > Notolepis coatsorum. The sequence goes on along the minus strand of NC_140174.1, from coordinate 78,142,085 downwards.
ACACATTTAGCAATTATACTTCTCTCAGTGATTAGAGTACTGTAAGTGAAGTACACAGAGAATGTGCAAATATACAATAAATTCTCCAAACACTACACAAGACCAATGCTAGACTGATGAAAATAAAATGTATCTCCATATACCCCAATCAACGATGCAGACTGATGAAAAAAAAAACATTTTCTCTCCATATAACCAAATGTCCCAGTTTTCATGCTACTACAGTGTGCATAACACTGTAAGCTCAGCAAATATCAGACAAACATAAAATACTGTATCCAGTACAGGTTAAAATTACAGTAAAACTAAAATTGAACAAATTTAAATAGAGTACAGAAAATACTAGACATTATGTCTTTGCCTAGCTGGATCTGGCAAGAGGAGTGAATGTATTGTATATTTTCACGTTATCTGTGTACAGTACTTCACTCTCCTTCCATTTTGGTTGAAGACAGGTGAACTCACCTGCTGCATTTTTATAGTGCATCTGATGGCTGTGTTTAACCAATTGGCTCATATGTGTGGTAATTTCACATTCTGTGTCTAATGTAGGGCTGTCCCCGACTAAGGATTTGGATGGTCGACTAGGATTGGCCAAAATTTGCCGTTAGTCGACTATTGGTCGACTTAAAAAAAAAAGTATAATATTTTTTTTTAAACTTTTTTATCATTCCATTTGGGCTGTGGGGGGTGCTTAATGTCTGAAGGAGTCGACTGAAGGCTTCTTGTGCTTTGCAAAAGCATGCAATTGGTCCACTGATGGATACATCTTGATATTTGTCTAGTCTATCTAGTGTGTTCATTAGATGGGTGAAATCCTCTTTCAGTGCCTCTGTGCCTGTTTTCGTAGGCAGTTAGCCTCTGGTATGCGTGCCATTAGCGTTAGCCACGCTTCTAGGCCTCTTTTCTTTTGGAAAGAATGATAAAAGGCTTCTTGTGCTCTGCAAAAGCATGCAATTGGTCCACTGATGGATACATCTTGATATTTGTCTAGTCTATCTAGTGCATAGGTGTCAAACTCACGGCCCGCGCGCCAACTCCGGCCCGCCACGTCATTTGATGTGGCCCCCCAAGAGCTCAGGTAAAAAAAAAAAAAAAAATTTTTTTTTTTTACATTAATATTGGGTTAAAAAATAGCAGTGTTAAAATAATTGTGGGTTAATGCGTTAATAAAGCTTTAACTTTGACAGCCTTAGTTATTACACATTCTTACACATACATGTATGTTGAACATCTGAGGTAACAAAGGAAAAAAGCCAAAAGCACTTACTCCTCAGACATTCTTTGACAATTTTACAGCCCAAAATACAAAAAAGATTCAGGCGGAATAGGTAACAAAGGGTTGAAGAAATATTGTCTGAACTGTCAGATGCAAACTGGCTGTGTGACATAACCGAGCATCTCGCTCAATTGAATAAGAAGCTGTAGGGACGCAAACAAGTCCCACCCAAAACTTGACCAATATAGTTGTGAACTGAGACAACCCTTATTTTGTTATTTTTGAGTACAGTTACAGTTGTGTGTTCATGCAGACGCATAATAGCAATTTCATTACGAATTGAAAATGGGGGACCCTGATGTAAACAAGTCGAAAGTCTTTCTCTGGTCTGCCTCCCCTTAACAATTGTGTGTATTGAGCTGTACTGTACTGTACCCATTCTGCAATCTGTTAATTAAAGTTAATTAAACTATCTTCCATTAGTTGGATGTATGGCCTCTGCAAGGTTGTGTGCAGCCATTTGTTTTTGTAACATCTGCTACATCTGTCCCACGTGTTCTTTGCAGCTCACAGTTGTTAGTTCTGCCCCTCTTGACTGTGACAAAAAGGTTTTGAACAAACTTAATGTCATAGCTTGTATTTGATGATATTCTTCTTTGTTATTTACTTGAATGGTTTGATCATTGATTGGTGGAGTAATATGGGGTTCTGATAAACTAAAATTATTTGTTAAAATAACATAAGCTAACATATATTTGTACATTTATGCAAATGAATATGCAATATGTATAACTTGAATAAGTAATAAATACAGAAACACCATGTTTAACAATATGTAAATGTGTAGCTACATTTATTTTACATTACATTAACATTTATACGGTCTTTGGCCTTTTGAGGGCAACCATAATGCTGATGTGGCCCTCTGTGAAAATGAGTTTGACACCCCTGATCTAGTGTGTTCATTAGATGGGTGAAATCCTCTTTCAGTGCCTCTGTGCCTGTTTTCGTAGGCAGTTAGCCTCTGGTATGCGTGCCATTAGCGTTAGCCACGCTTCTAGGCTTCTTTTCTTTTGGAAAGAATGATAAAAAAATATATATATATTAATATATATATATATATATTTTTTTTTTATTATATTCGACTAAGAGGTTGGCCAGTCGACTACGGCTCCTTTCGACCGATTAGTCGACTAATCGATTAATAGGGGTCAGCCCTATAGTCTAATGTAATGCAAGTGTGTTTAGTGTTTTGCAAATCACTGTATTGTTTTGCAAAAAGTGTGAGGCTTACATTGTGCTTATAGGGGTGCAAATCTGTGCCTATGTTTTGCTCCTTGAGTGTAAGGTTTTGATAATTGTGTAATACTTTTGATTTGAGTGTTTATGCAATCGAAGAAAACTAAAGACTAGAGATTAACTGTTTATTTCTTTTGTACATAGGCTGTGCATATGTTTGTTTGTTTGTTTATTTGCTTATGTGTATGATTCTTAACACTTTAAGGACCAGCCACGTATATATACGTGTTTCGGTGCCATGCGTTGTGGACCAGAGGCACGTATATAGCCGTGGCAAGTTGTTATTGTTTTATTCCATATTAATAACCGGATCAAGATCCCCGATCTACTCTGCAGATCTACCCGCCTCTGTGGAATCGGCAACATGCAATACCGGCCAGATCCTCTTAGGGGCGCCATCGCTCCACTGCAGTATCATTGTGGGCGAATGGACAAACCAACAGCATGCACGTGTATCACGTTTCGAAGCGGAGATTTCACCATGGAATAAGGGGATTTATCATCAACCAATGGACATATCGATCTACCAGATGCTGATCGATAACGGGGAAATGCTGCCGGGTATCACACGGGCTGACAGTCGACGTCCCCCGCCGCCCCCCTTTCATCCATAGATGCTCTGGGATAGTCCGGATCATAAGCAGTTTATGTTATTTCATTAGCATATATACAACGGAAATGCTGTTGAATATAACGTTAGTAGCCTTTAGCTCTATAACTAGCTTTCCAGAAAATAGATGATACGAAATCTGCGATAAAGCTTATATTCACGGCGCTATAAAATGACAACCTACCGATGGATTTTCTTTTCTTTAAGCCATTCTGAAGGGACGTTTTATGCACTCAATTGACAATGAGAATGGACAGATAGCAACACTAAAAAGTATAGATATAGCTGTTAGAAAACCCACATGTTTGTTTACATTCCCCGGTCCTCTAGCCACTAATTAGACTAAACCCATCGGTCGTCAAAGTGTTAACTGTGTTTTTATTTTGTTATTGGTGTGTGTGTATGTATGTATATGTATATATATATATATGTGTATATTTGTACTGTTGGGGCCTCTTGGACCAGATCAATGTTTTATCTGGCTAAATAAAGGTTAAATAAGAAACTGATGATTTGGTCCTGTTCACTTTTTTTTTTTTTTTTATATATATATAATAATTTTCTATGGGGACTGCCCAGATCCCTCTCATGGACCTGGACCTCACTTTGAGAACCTATAATCTAGTTCTTCAGTATTCGTCTCTAATTACTAAAAAATTGCGTATTTCTGTGTTACCCCCCCCCCCCCCCCTGGGCTCAAGCCCCCAATATTTTCTAACCCTAAAAACGCCCCTGCTGTACTCATTCTGCAATCTATTAATTAAAGTTTTCAATCAAAAACTACCAAATGTCTTCGGTAACCGTAAAAGATTATGGGAGGAAAGTATAGCTTCCTTTTTGTATCAAGGCAAGAATGACTTGGAACACGTGTCAAAAACACTGCTATGGTCTTTTTAATGCTAGGTCTAATGTGGTCAGTAAATCTCTGTAGTTTGCATGAAATATGCTGACTAGGTGAAAACGACAATCCCTTATTGATTTGACCTGTTCAATCCAGGAGAGGATGTAGATAGTGAGGAGGAAACACATTGAAGATACTGTTTTTGAGCCTTCAGATGTGGACTGTGGTAAAAGTGGTGTAACCCAATAGTAGGGTTATGTTTGTTATTGATATGTCCACTGAATGTATTGTATTATATACTGTATACAGGCCAGTGGAGTGTTTCATTTACATATCTTGTCCAGCAGGTGGCAGCAGTGTACACAGTACGTTCCAGGTTCCATCTCATTAGTGACAACTCCAAATGTAGCTTCTAGATGGAATATAGCCTCCCTGAGGTAATGATTAGAGGTTACAATTATTTCCATGCCTTTATTCACAGTCAAGGTGCAGGGAGTGGAATGAGAAATGGGGCAAGGCAATTTACGAGCGATAAAAGGAACACGACAACAAACCCCCCTACATTAATGAGTTAGGATGGTCACATTAACCCACTAATATGCTAATAAACAGGAAGGCACAGAGGTTTGGCTCAACAGGAAACAACTCTTATGATCTACAAGAGCAAAAGGTTTGTTTACGTACATGAAAGAAACATGTTTACCAGTGAGGAGAGTTTGCTTTAATAAAACTGCAAAGCGGAACATTTCAGTAACAACATTGTGTGTGTTTTCTTTCATTTATATAATTATAATAATATACCTATATGAACAGCACAGATCTCTGAAGATGATCACTGCAGTTTGTGAGGGGAGGTCTGTTTTTTTAGTAAAAAAAAAAACATTTGTATATCCAAAACCATAAATGCCTTCTTTATTTAACGGTACCGGGGTTCATAATCGAGGCGCTCAGCACGTCGCAGGGCCAAAACAGCGAGGCATCGCTCCTCACACCGGCCTCTACATCCACACAACTGACGCTACAGCCAGCAGTTGCACCAGCCGACCAGCAAGCGGCGACATACCCTCACGAAGCCCCTGCAGACGAGGCGAGAGGGAGAGCGGCGCGGGACGTCGAGATCACCAAGGACCCGCCGGTTAGCTCGGCTGGTCCCGCCATGCCAGCTAGGCTACTCGTGCCAGGACAAAAGGCACCCCCCCTCCCCCACAATGGAGGACTAACAGACACATCTGTAAACAACCAGCCCCCCCCCCCCCCCACATTGCAGGCTTTCACACAGAGGAATACAGACTCCAGCAAAGGACAAAGGATCACCCCCCTCCCCACTCACGGCACAAACAACAACAACGCCCCCCCTCCCCCCACCACAGGACACAAATGAACAGAGTTACCTCCAGTGTGACGACATCAATCAGATTACCAACAAAAATGGACTTCATATATTCCACCTTAATACAAACAGCCTGAGACCTAAACTGGCTGAAATCAAACAATTCTTTTTAAACGGTAACATATTGTATTTCACAGAATCAAAATTAGACTCATCTGTACAGGATCCAGAGATTGAAATTGAAAACTACTCAATAGTCAGGAGGGATAGAAACCAGTATGGAGGTGGCGTCTGTGTGTATATACACAAAGATACCAAATTCATCAACCGTACTGACCTTAACCATGACGAAATTGAAACTGTTTGGATTGAAATCTTATTAGATAGGGCGAAACCAGTACTAGTAGGCACAATCTATAGACCGCCAGAACAGAGTGGCTTCTATGACACACTTGATGGGTGTTTAGCTGGGGTGGAGGGGGTAGAAAAAATTCTTATTGGGGACTGGAACACGGATATGCTGCGTAAAGCAGCACCCGTCTTCAAGGCCTTCAGTAGATTTTCTGATCTGCACGGTTTCAGCCAGCTAATCACCCAACCCACAAGGGTATGTGATTCGACACAAACCACCATTGACCTCATTTTGACCTCTGACAAGTCCATGATCTCCAATAAAGGGGTGATAGCATGCGGGTTAAGTGATCATTATATAATTTTCTGTACCCGCAAAAAGCTAAAACAGAAGGCCGGCTGTCACAAAACAGTCACATCTAGAGACCTCAAAACTTACTCTAGAGAGGCCTTTAACCTAGAACTGGGGAGCTTGGACTGGTCCGATGAACTCAGTGGTACACAGGTTGAAGAAACATGGCTTGGATTCAAAACTAAATTCACAACAATACTCAACAACATGGCACCCCTAAGAACCACCAGGGTTAAAAATCGCGCTGAGCACACTGAAATACTGGCCGCTATGAAAACCAGAGACAAAAAATGCTCTGAACTTCATAAAAGTCAGACAAAGCTTTCCAAAAGCTCAAACAGTGAACTCCAAGCCCACGTGGTTGAACAAAAAATGTAAAGAAACAGACTAAGAAATGACGTAAACACCATGATCAAAACCGCAAAAAGAAATTTCATCAACGACAAAACTGAGGAAAACAAAAACAAACCCTGCGAACTTTGGAAATTACTCAATAATCAACTAGGCTGCAGTAAAAAACTTAAAACCAGATTCTCAAACATAAACATAAAGACGGACAACACACTCATCACAGACAAGCTGGATGTAGCCAATTACTTAAACATCTTCTTCACAAACATAGCCACAACACTGGTAAACAAACTACCCTCCCACTCAGGGCATTATGGGGTAGAACACATAGTAGCATACTACAAAAACCTAGGGGTCCACAAAGACTACTTCAAACTTGAAATGGTAACAACCGATGAGGTACTCAACAAATTGAGCGCCCTCCAACCTAACAAGGCCACTGGCCATGACAACATCCCCTCCAAATTCCTCAGAGACTCAGCAGCCGCCATCACCCCAGTCATCACACACATAATAAACCTCTATAAAACAGGGACACGTCCCCAAGGACTTCAAAATTGCGAGAGTGACCCCTCTGCACAAAAAGGGCAGCAAATTAGACCCAGGCAACTACCGCCCTGTTTCTATTCTTACCTCCATCTCGAAAGTCATGGAGAAAATAGTCTACGAACAGGTCGAAAAGTACCTGGCGGAAAAAAATCTAATCTACGAATTCCAATCTGGCTTCAGAACGTCCCACTCCACTGACACATGCCTCCTCTATTAGAACAACCACATCAAACAAGAGGTGGACGCGGGCAAATACTGCGGCATGGTCATGCTGGACCTACAAAAGGCCTTCGACACTGTCAATCACTCCATTCTGATTGACAAGGTAAAAGCAATTGGTTTTGATAGTTTATCAGTGAGCTGGATGCAATCCTACCTGGAGGGGAGAGAACAGATGGTAGAGGTAAACGGTACTCTACCCCCCCCCCCCCCCCCTCACAGTGAGCTGTGGTGTTCCACAAGGAAGCATACTAGGACCGCTACTCTTCCTAATTTATGCAAATGACATGTCGTCAGCCTGTGACTGCAACTTGTTCCTGTTTGCGGACGACTCAGCCCTGCTGGTCTCTGACAAGAACAAGTTGCAGGTTGAAAAAACCCTCAGCTCGGAACTAGGCAAAATCTGCATATGGCTCGCTGCTAACAAACTATCATTACACATGGGCAAAACACCTGGCAGGAGCACTCATTCAAGGGTACTACGACTATGCATGCACCTCATGGTACAAAGCACCTCAAAGGCGCTTAAAACAAGATTACAAACATCACAAAACAAACTGGTCAGACTACTACTTGACCTTACCCCCAGAACCCACCTCACCCCTGCCCACTTTGACAACCTAGGATGGCTTAGAGTAGACGACAGAGTACAGCAACTTGCAATGGGCCTGGTCTACAAGATACACTATACGACTAAGGTACCCATGTACATGTCAAAATACTTCCCAAAGGTCAGTGAATACCACAACCACTACACCAGAGGAAGCTCAACAAATCATGTTAAACCCAGATGCGGCTCAAACAAGGGACTAAACACGTTTTGCAATTATGCCACATCAATGTGGAACGCCCTACCCAAAGCTGTAAAGGAATGTGAATCCCTACCCACATTCAAAACCGCTCTTAAAGAGCACCTACGGGAGGCTGCAATTCGAAACTGGCCACCGTAAATGCCCAAAACCCTCACCACCTCCTAATAGACAGTCTCCTCCCCACCGCATGTATATATTCCCTCCCCGCTGTATGTATATTTCTCTCCCACCCACCCACCCCCTCCTAATGTACAGTCCCCTCCCCATCATATGTATATACTCTGTCAGGATCTAGGGGTAACAGTACTGTATATTTGAATACCGTTTATGTCACAAATGTATCAGTACTAAATACCTATATGTCCCTATGCCATAAATGTCATGTATGTTGTGTATGTCATAAATGTCTATATGAATTGAAAATGGGGGACCCTGATGTAAATGTAGCACCCTGAAAATATGGCTATTATTCAGATGTGCTGACTTGCCTTTTATCTCCCCTGGTGCACCAAGACATACTAACTAGTGTCCATTAGTATTCCCTCGAACAATGACGCGGACTTCTCCTTCTTCTACCGGCTGGAATATGGATTATGAACAGTAACACTGGGCCATATTCTTTCATCCAGTGCTTCCCTGTGGGGCTAGTTGGCGGTACCAGCAGGGGGCGCGGTGGCAGGCAGAGAGCGTACGAGAGAGACGGGAAAGGAAGCAAGCCAATGGAGACGGAAGGGGGGAGAACGAGCCTCTTCGACAGTGGACTTGGATGTGATCGGTCGTGTCTTGACGGAGCCCTGTGGTGTACCACACGGGTGAACGTATTGAACTTGAGTATATTACGGGTTATCCTAGAAAAGTAACCGTAGGGGAGCGTTGCATGTTTTCCCCACTGAATAACCCTAGTGATACAACGAGTTATCGTAGAAGAAATGCGGTATAGCCAAGTGTGGCTTAAGTTAAAGATATTCCCTCTAGTGAGGTGCCCCGCCAGCGTGGCTTGAAGAAGACCGGTGTTTAGAGACACCCTGCGTCATTATATATCACGGCTAGCAGAAGGGCTGTTTGGGACCCTAAGAGTAGCTTCAGTTAAGGTAGGGCCAGGGTGTTGCTGCGCGTCTATCCAACACCGGCCGTCAACAACCAGTCTTCGCCAGCGTGGATGTCTGCTCTGCACCGGCGGTCTTCAGCCCAGCACGGGAGTTCTTCCCGTCCAGCAGAGGCGCCATCATCCAGCACACGCTCCCAGCCCGCTACTGCTTCCTCTGCTCCAGCCCCGCTTGCTAGTGCCCGTGACGAGAGCGTTCTACGCCATCTTGCTACCCCGAACAGTGGTGGCGCGGCGAGGACGCCATCTTGGTTGAGTACAGTAGAGCGCCAGTGCTCCGGATCTTATTGCACAATACACAGTGTAATGCGGCCTACGGGCAAAGCTAACGTTGCTAAATCCAGTTCATAGGGGTACCCCATACACATTATATGCCGTGATTAGTATAGGACTTTTGTTTTGGTACAGTGGGCCCACATTTTTTATTTCCTTTGAGTGTGATAACGTGTTGGTTCTTTAATAATAATTTCCCATCTAATCAATCCTTTCCCAGTGGGGAGGTTACAGACCTGAGGTATTATTCCTACCATATAATTAAAGCCTGATAGAGGTATTATACATGGTACTGACCCAGATGTGGGTGATGAGTCAAATACATTAAAGTATATTATTCCTGGTGCTAACACAGAGGTGTGTGTAGAATATACATGTACATAAGGTATTGAGTTACAACTGAGCAGTAGTAGGATTTCATTCCATTGGACCACTCCTATTAAACTTTTGTACTCAAACGTACCAATTAACATAAAAACATTAGATGGGATTCTGTGTGCGTGTCCATTACTGTGCACAGTAGTAGCTATTTTGGTGTGGGTAACGCCACTATAATTAACCCCTTCCTATTCCACCTTTCCCTTTTTATTGTAAGGTTTCTAGTGTCACTGAGGGAGGGTACTGCTTGCGGGGGGAACCAAGTTATTTATTTACAATTCAGTTACTAGGTGTGGGAGGGTTAAAGGAGTAATTGGGGGAGGTGAGAGCGTGTTGGGGAGTACTGCTGACCGCCCTGCTGCAGGGGAGGAAGACCAGAGTACCAGACCAGGTTGGTAAATCCCGGGCCCCATCCACTCCCACTGCCAGCCTCCAGTTGAAGCTCCAGACCCAAAGACGGAGGTGCAGTCAGACGGAGCTCTACTGTGTCTCGCTACCCAGTGACTGTGCACACCCGTTCCCACGAAGCAGGGATAATCCACCCTGCTACATTTGGCGTCACAAACAGGATACACATCCTACTCCACTCCCTTGTACGTGACGACCAAGAGACCTAAGATGTCGGAGGGCGACACCCCGAAGCCGGAGGTCAGAGCCGGGTCGTCCCGGGCGGAGCAACGAGATGACCCGCCGGCCCCTCTCAAAGAGGAAGGAGGGGAAGCCGAGGAGAGACGGACCCTGGCAGCACAAGTGGAGTCCCTACAGGGTCAACTCCAGGACCAGGCGGGCGTCCTGGATCACCAGCACGAACAGCTGGAGCAGGCCAGACGCCAAGAGTCGCTTGCCTTGGCGCAGGCCATGATCCAACCACTTCCTCCAGCGCCCCTCCCGGTGGTGTACGTCCAACGAGAGCGGAAGTGCAGCGAGTTCGGAGGTGAAAAGGAGAGGGGAGAACTGCCTGTGGAAGACTGGATCCAGGCAATGAGGACCCATCTCCGTGCCAGTCGAGTACCCGCGGAGGAACAAGCGGAGGTTGTACAGCTCCACCTCAAAGGCGAGGCGAAGCAGACGGTACGCTTCCTGACGGAGGGAACCGTCCCCGACATGGAAGCCCTGTTCAAGCTACTCGAGGAAACCTATGGGGACAAGGTCCCGGTCAGCGTTCGCCTGGGGGAGTTCTTTGACCGAAGACAGGCCGCCGGCGAGACTGTGCGCCAGTTCGCGTATGACTTACAGGAGAGGATCCGCCGCCTACAACGTCGGGCGCCTACACAGGTCACCGCCGCCGCCGCCCTGCTGCAGGAGCGGTTCGTGGTGGGCCTCAGAGACGAAGCCCTGAGGCGAGAAATGCGGAAGTACATGAGGGAGGACGGGAAGTGGCCGTTTCCCCAGGTGCTGAAGGCGGCGATTGATTGGTCGGAGGACGAGCTGGTCCTCCCCTCCAACAAGGGCCCCCCTCGGGGTTTAGTCCATGCCAGGAGCAACTATTCCAGGCCTTCCAACAGGAACGTGACGCGCCCCGGAGTGGCGCCCCCGGACGGCGATGCCGAGACGACGCGACCACCGCCACGCGGGAACCACCCCGCAGAGACGAAGAGGGCAGGCTGATCTGCTATGCCTGCAATCAGCCGGGACACATCAGCAGAGATTGCCCCCGCTCAGCCAGCGTGCCGCGCCCAGCCCCTACTCCCATCCCTGAAGCTCCGGGCCCGTCTGGGTACCGACCCGGGCCACGAAGGGCAGTCGACGCCGTCGTAACCGGAGTCACAGACTCGGCCGCAGAGGGCACCGAGACGCAAGACGTGCACGGGGAGTGCCTCACCCTAGACGTCCAGATCGACGGGGTCGAGACCCGCTGCCTCTTCGACACAGGCGCCGAAGTCACCACCATGAACGAAAGTCACTTCCGAAGACACTTCCCGCGGTCGAGGTTGACCCCCTCCAACTGCATCACCCTCATCACCGCCAACGGGTTGGAGATTCCAGTGGTGGGGTGTCTCTACGCCGAGGTGAAGTGCCTGGATATGACGTTTACGGGGAAATTCATACTAAAAGACGATCCCGCCCGAGTGGCCCCAGGAGACGCAGTTCAGGGACTTCTGGGCATGAACGTGCTCGGCGGGGTAGACGGCCTGTTCAAAGGAATCAAGGGGATGCGCCTGGCGAGCCGAAGACGTGTCGACGCTAGAAGCATCGCCATCCGCCGTGTGGTCGCCGCCATGGCCCAAGAAGCCCGAGAGTGTACCGCCCCGGGAAGAATGGGGTACGTCAAGGTGGCCGGCAGAGAGCCGGTGGTCAATCCCCCGCACAGCGAAGTGATTGTCTCAGGCCGCTGTGAGACGACGGCGTGGATGCGACGTCCCGTGATGCTAGAGAACACGGCGAGTGCCAACCTGCCTCCCGGACTACTGGTGGCAAACGTGGTGACATACGACCGACAGGGAAGAGTGCCTGTGCGGGTGTTGAACCCGACCGACGTCGAGATGGTGCTTAGACCCCGGTCCAGGCTGGCAGAGCTCCACTGCCCCCGTCAGGTACGGCCTAAAGAGAGGGTGACCGTGGAGGAAGTAGACGGAGGCGTCCGAGTGACGGCGATTGAGGTTCGAGACAGCCCGCCGGAGGTGGAGCTGTACGGGAGGACCCGAGGGCTCGCCGTGCCCGTACAGGCGAACCTGCAGGATCTCACACCGGCCCAAGTGAGCCGACTAAATCAAGTATTGGAGAAACACAAGGCGGTGTTCTCCATAGACGACGGGGACTATGGTTACACGACCACGGTCACTCACTACGTCCCCACCGGTAACGCACCCCCGGTCAAGCAACGGCACCGCCGAATACCGCCTCACGTGTTCCAGGAGGTAAAGCGGCACGTACAAGACCTGGTGGACCAGGGTGTTCTGGTGGAGAGCTGCAGTCCGTGGGCGTCTCCAGCCGTGATCGTCATAAAGAAGGACGGCTCTGTGCGGTTCTGCTGTGACTACCGCCGCCTCAATAACGTGACGCACCGGGACGCGTATCCCCTACCTCGTATTGAAGAGTCCCTAGACGCCTTGGGGCAGGCCAAGATCTTCTCCTCGCTCGACCTCACCGCCGGCTACTTCCAGGTGGCGGTGAAAGAAGAAGATCAAGAGAAGACGGCCGTCACGACGCCCTTCGGCCTCTATCAGTGGACCCGTATGCCCTTCGGCTTGTGTAATGCACCCGCGACCTTCCAGCGGTTGATGACCGCCGTGCTGGGGGACCTGGCCTTCGACGTCCTGCTTGTCTATTTAGACGACGTCTTAGTGTTCGCCAGTGACTTTGAGAGCCATTGCCAGAAGTTGGACCTGGTGTTTGGACGGCTGCGGGAGCATGGGCTCAAACTCAAGCCCCGAAAGTGCTTCCTTCTGAAGACCGAGGTCAAGTTCCTGGGACATGTCGTCTCCGCAGCAGGCATACAGGTCGACACTGACAAAGTGAAGGCGCTGGAGGACTGGCCGGCGCCACGCTCAGCGAAGGAAGTGAGGCAGGTGATCGGGTTCCTGTCCTATTATCGGCGGTTCGTGCCCCGCTTCGCCCAGGTGGCCCAGCCACTGCACGCCCCGACCTCCAGCTCCCCTTCATAGTGACCACAGACGGGAGTTACTTGGGACTGGGAGCGGTACTAAGTCAGAAACAAGAGGGCGTAGAGCGAGTCATCGCATTTGCGAGCCGAGGTCTGCGTGGGTCCGAATGGAATGACCAAAATTACAGTGCGTTCAAGCTGGAACTTCTCGCCCTGAAGTGGGCAGTCACTGAGAAGTTCCGAGACCTCTTGATGTACGCCCAGTTCACCGTGATCACCGACCACAACCCGCTGAAGCACCTCGGCACGGCCAACCTGGGAGCAGTGGAGCAGCGCTGGAACGCTCAGCTCGCGGAGAACGACTTCGTGGTACAATACAAGCCTGGGCGACTCAACCAGAACGCCGCCGCCCTGTCTCGCATGCCGATGCGGTCAGAGCCTGAAGTGGAGGACACCGAGAAAGACTTCCTAACAATACCCGCGACCGGCACTCACACCCGCCAGGGTCTACCGGAACGGACCGCCTCATTGTGCGCCCCCGCCTCAGTCGCCCGCGATGGTTATGTCATGGTCCCAGCGGAGGAAGTACGGGCCCTGCTGGGTCCCGAGAGACCGACTGAGACGTGGGAGGTCCCACGTCAGATAGCGGCACAGAAGGGGAACAGCGGATATGACTGGGTGGAAATGCGGCAGCTACAGGCGGACAATCCCGAGTTGGGTCTGGTGTGGCGGGCGGTGACACAGGGAGTCCCTCCCACTAAAGTACAGTTGAAAGAAGGAGACCCGAAACTCCGCAAGTTATACGGGCAGTGGGAGCGGTTCCGTCTGCACCAACAAGTACTGTTTCGACACGTCAGTGATCGCCGCGACAGGGAGGAGGTTCTGCAGCTGGTGGTGCCCACGGCCCTGCGACGGAGGATCTACGAGACCCAACATGAGGATGGGGGACACTACGGGGGGCGAGGGACGGTAGACCTGATGAGGCGAAGTTATTACTGGATCGGAATGGCAGAGGAGGTGAAGAAATGGGTGCAGCAATGCAAGCGATGTGCATTAGCTCGGGACGTGTTCCCTAAAGCCCAGGCCCTGATGACCTGCACCAACGTGACGGCACCCATGGAGGTCCTTGCCATGGACTTTACCATGTTGGAAAGGTCGGTGGGTGGCTACGAGAACGTAATGGTGCTGACTGATATGTTCACCAGATTCACTATTGCCGTACCGACCAAAGACCAGACGTCAAAGACCACCGCCGCCGCCATCATCAAGTACTGGTTTGTGTATTACGGCTGCCCTGCCTGACTCCATGCCGACCAAGGGCGAAATTTCGAGTCAAGCGTCATCAAGGAGCTCTGCCGACTGTACGGAATCTCCAAGAGCCGCACCACGCCTTACCATCCCCAGGGGAATGGGCAATGTGAGAGGTTCAATCGGACTATGCACGACATGCTGCGTAGACTGCCCGCGGAAAAGAAGCGGGACTGGAAGGAGCACCTACCTGAGTTGGTACTTACGTACAACTGTCACGTGCACTCCTCTACGGGATACTCCCCTTTCTACCTGCTTTTCGGAAGAGACGCCAGAATCCCCCGAGATGTCCTGGGGGGCAGAGACGGCATTGAGGAGGGGGCGGAGGACCTAGACGAGTGGGTACAGAGTCACCACGAGCGACTAAAGGCCGCCGCCGTTACTGTTACGCTCCAGAGACTGTGCTAGACAAGATAGTATCAAATAACATAGTATAGCATGTAATTTAGAAGTAGAAAATGAGGTCACAGTGTTCAGTATAGACATATGTACAATGTTCGATGCAGAATAGACGTAACTGAGTTACCATATAATATACAATACTATGCAGTGTACTAATGTACAGTACTATATAGTGCAAAGCAGAAATGGGATGAGGTACAATTTAGGTACAATTTACAGTAAGGTGTACGAGTTGTAGTGCAATCCTTCATCAATAAATATAAAGTGTGGGGAGTGGGTGCTACAGTGTGTTTGTTTAAAGTGGGTGTGTGCTATAAGTGTGTGGAGTGGGTGCTACAGTGTGTTTGTTTAAAGTGAGTGTGTGCGTGTGGATGTGTGTGCTATGTGCGTTTGATGGTTGTTGTTGTGTAGTGTTCATTGTTCGTTTAGCAGCCTGATGGCCTGGGGATAGAAGCTTCTTCTGAGTCTTTCTGTGCTCGCCTTGAGACTCCGGTATCGCTTGCCTGACCGCAGCAGTTCAAAGAGGCAGTTGTTCGGGTGACTGGAGTCTTTAATGATTATCTTAGCCTTGCCCCTGCAACGCTTGTTGTAAATGTTCTGGAGGGTGGGGAGCCCCCCTCCAATTGTGTCACTCTTTGTAGTCTGCTTCGGTCTTGTGCAGTGCTATTCCCAAACCAGGAGGTGATGTTGCCAGTCAGGATGCTCTCTATTGTACATGAGTAGAAGTTCTTAAGGATCTTCTGACTGACTTGGAACTTCCTTAGGCGCCTGAGGAAGTAGAGGCGTTGTCGTGCCTTCTTCACAACACTGTCAATGTGTGTGGTCCATGTCAAGTCCTCGGATATGTAGGCTCCGAGGTACTTAAAGCTGTTGACTCTCTCAACCGGTGCCCCGTCGATGCTGAGGGGGCTGTAGTCCTTGACCCCCGACCTCCTGAAGTCCACAATCATCTCCTTTGTTTTGCTGACGTTCAGGGAGAGGCTGTTTTCCTGGCACCATCCCGCCAGGACCTTGACCTCTTCCAGGTAGGCCCTCTCGTCGTTGGCAGAGATCAGGCCCACCACCACTGTGTCGTCAGCAAATTTGATGATTGTATTGCTACTCCGCTGAGCCACACAGTCGTGTGTGTACAGGGAGTAGAGGAGGGGACTCAGAACACAGCCCTGGGGGGCCCCTATGTTGAGGGTGATGGATGAGGAGGTGCAGTTGCCTGCTCTCACCACCTGGGGTCTGCCCGTCAGGAAGTCCAAGACCCACTGGCAGAGGTCATAGTTCAAGCCCAGGTCCCTGAGCTTGGCTATGAGTATGGAGGGGACTATGGTATTGAATGCCGAGCTGTAGTCGATGAATAGCATTCTCACATAGTTCCCCTGCCTCTTGTCCAGGTGTGATGCTGCTGTGTGCAGCACATGGGCTATGGCGTCCTCCGTGGACTCGATGCTTTCGAGTGCCGTTGGGAACCGCATCCTAGGGCGTGTAACTACCCCAGGCCCTTGCGGAACAGTGTTTCCAATTCATGAAGGAGTGTGTGAAACTGTTAGCATAATGTGTGATTGTCGATCTATGTGTGAAACTGTTGGTCTCAGGACCGTTTTCATACATGCGTTGGTTGGTGTTTCATTGAGTTAACTTGCAGAGGACTTAGCAAGTTCAAAGTGGGGGGAAATGTAGCACCCTAAATATATGGCTATTATTCAGAAGTGCTGACTTGCCTTTTATCTCCCCTGGTGCACCAAGACATACTAACTAGTGTCCATTAGTATTCCCTCGAACAATGACGCGGACTTCTCCTTCTTCTACCGGCTGGAATATGGATTATGAACAGTAACACTGGGCCATATTCTTTCATCCAGTGCTTCCCTGTGGGGCTAGTTGGCGGTACCAGCAGGGGGCGCGGTGGCAGGCAGAGAGCGTACGAGAGAGACGGGAAAGGAAGCAAGCCAATGGAGACGGAAGGGGGGAGAACGAGCCTCTTCGACAGTGGACTTGGATGTGATCGGTCGTGTCTTGACGGAGCCCCGTGGTGTACCAGACGGGTGAACGTATTGAACTTGAGTATATTACGGGTTATCCTAGAAAAGTAACCGTAGGGGAGCGTTGCATGTTTTCCCCACTGAATAACCCTAGTGATACAACGAGTTATCCTAGAAGAAATGCGGTATAGCCAAGTGTGGCTTAATTTAAAGATATTCCCTCTAGTGAGGTGCCCCGCCAGCGTGGCTTGAAGAAGACCGTGTTTAGAGACACCCTGCATCATTATATATCACGGCTAGCAGGAGGGCTGTTTGGGACCCTAAGAGTAGCTTCAGTTAAGGTAGGGCCAGGGTGTTGCTGCGCGTCTATCCAACACCGGCCGTCAACAACCAGTCTTCGCCGGCGTGGATGTCTGCTCTGCACCGGCGGTCTTCAGCTCAGCACGGGAGTTCTTCCCGTCCAGCAGAGGCACCATCATCCAGCACACGCTCCCAGCCCGCTACTGCTTCCTCTGCTCCAGCCCCGTTTGCTAGTGCCCGTGACGAGAGTGTTCGACGCCATCTTGCTACCCCGAACAGTGGTGGCGCGGCGAGGACGCCATCTTGGTTGAGTACAGTAGAGCGCCAGTGCTCCGGATCTTATTGCACAGTACACAGTGTAATGCGGCCTACGGGCGAAGCTAACGTTGCTAAATCCAGTTCATAGGGGTACCCCATACCAGTGATGGGCAGTAGCTTGCTACAAGTAGCGAAGCTACATAGCTTAACTACAATTCTCAGTAGCGTGCTGGTAGCTCGCTACTTTTTAACCAGGGTAGCGTTTTCTGTAACGCAGCTATTTATAGAACGAAGTAGTGAGTAGCGACGAGGAAACGCTACAACGGCGACAACGCTACTATATCTTAGATCATAGATATATATAAACGGTCTAGACTATAAGGAGAAAAAAAAACTCCACGTAGAAAACCCACTATGATTGGTTGGTTGGTTTGATATGAGTATGACGACTCACGATTGGGTATGGTTAGGCCAAAACTTTACGGGTAGGCCAATCAGAGGCAGGATAGGGCGGGACTCCAACCGCAAATCAGGAAGTGAAAATCAAAACAGACCACTGATGAACGAACCAGTCCGCGCGAAATGGCAGAGGGATTCGATGTTTCCAGGGCTTGTGATGGCATTGATGAAGATGATGTCAATAACAACAATGTCTCTCCATGGAATGAATGAATGGAAAAGATGAAGTTGTGGGATGCAGGCGCGGCGTATCTAAGGTAAGGGATAATAATGTTGTTAAACTGCCGCCGTGCACTGCAGCATTGGGCTGTGTGTGTTGGCACTTTCTTCGTCTGTTAACTTACCATGGTGATTGATCTGATCTGTGGTCTGGGGTCCCCACATGATTTTGGGGCCATGGAATGTTTTGTGAGTTACATATTTAAATACATTTGGTCATTTAGCTGACGTTTTCATTCAAAGCAACTTACAAATTGTGTACAACAAGTCAGCATGAGTGGTACATATCTAGCAGACAAGGATAAATAGTATTGTTTGTCTAGCAGTGTCAAGCTTGAGTGTTATACTCTGAGTAGTACATACTATACTGTAGTAGTATAGACATATTAGCATAGTTGGTGGTAGTATAGACATGGTAGCATAATAGTAAAATGCAGTAAGACAGTTATTATTAGTTAAAATTCAGATATTGAATAAGTGTTTTTGGTTGATAAAGTGGGCAGGTTTCAGCTAGGAGAGGGTATCAGGCAGCCAGAAGATGCAGAGTTTAGGGATAAATAATACATAAAGATAGAATAGAAAAGAAACTTAGCATTTTTTTTGCCTGTTTGGTGGAAACTTGATAATGAAGTAAAAAAAAAAAAAAAAAAAAAAAGTAGTGCCGATGTAGCTAGCTATTTTTGACATGTTCTTGTAGTGTAGCTTGTTACATTTATCTGGGGATAGCTTCCATTGTAGTTGAGCTATATTTAATCAAGAGTAACTTGTAGTGTAGCTTGCTACATTTCCCAAGTAGCTTGCCCATCACTGCCCCATACACATTATATGCCGGCATTAGTATAGGACTTTTGTTTTGGTACAGTGGGCCCACATTTTTGATTTCCTTTGAGTGTGATAACGTGTTGGTTCTTTAATAATAATTTCCCATCTAATCAACCCTTTCCCAGTGGGGAGGTTACAGACCTGAGGTATTATTCCTACCATATAATTAAAGCCTGATAGAGGTATTATACATGGTACTGACCCAGACGTGGGTGATGAGTCAAATACATTAAAGTATATTATTCCTGGTGCTAACACAGAGGTGTGTGTAGAATATACGTGTACATAAGGTATTGAGTTACAACTGAGCAGTAGTAGGATTTCATTCCATTGGACCACTCCTATTAAACTTTTGTACTCAAACGTACCAATTAACATAAAAACATTAGATGGGATTCTGTGCGTGTACATTACTGTGCACAGTAGTAGCTATTTTGGTGTGGGTAACGCTACTATAATTAACCCCTTCCTATTCCACCTTTCCATTTTTATTGTAAGGTTTCTAGTGTCACTGAGGGAGGGTAGGGGAGACCGGGGCACAGTGGATCAGAAATCTTATATTTCAGCTTTTTTCCTGGCTTGATGACAGCATGGTTCTGGTCTATTGTGGAATTGATAGCAGAATATGTTCTCTATAAAACATGTCTATCATATCCTGCCAACTGCCAAATATGAGATGCTGAGATGGGGTTGAATGTAAAAATATATTTGATCCACTGTGCCCCAGTAACGGGGTACAGTGGATCGCTACCTGGGGCACTGTGAATCAGTCCAGATATGATACATTATTTTTTCACAAACAGCATCTTTATTATGTGAACGAAGCAAAACTTTCACCAACACCGGGAGACACTAGGATTCGCCTGTTCGAATCCAGCTCCCGGCGTTGCTATCAGCTTGGCTGTCCTCTCACGCTGATACAATTGGCTGTATCAGGGGGTGGGAAGCTGAAGGGTGGGTCCTGGGCGTTGTGGACAGCGACCCCTACAGTTCGGTCGGGGCGCCTGCTCAGCGAGGGTTGGATCTGAGGAGAGATAGTGTGGCCTCCCACACGCTACACTCTCCCCGGTGAGAACCTGCGCGGCCAGGTTGGCCTGCCCCAGGCTGCACATGCGTCGGAGGAAAGCATGTGACAGTCTCCGGTCTCCCGGACCAACAGTAGGGGAAAGTACGCAACAACCAGGAAGGGTGGGATGGGAGAAAAATCGGGAAAAAGGAGGGGAAGAAAGATAATAATAAAAAAAAAAAAATAAAAAAAATAGACATATCAACCACACCAACAGTTGAAAATACTGAAACAATATGAAATGTCTTGCTATACTAGTAGCCTATGTAAAACCCAGCGTAGTGCTGGGAACTTTCACACACGCATCTGACACATCCTGTACATTTGGGAAAATGAATGTGAATGATACATCATGGTCTCTGACTTCTGTCTGTCCAGGTTTACTGATGTACAAAGGACCCCTCCTGGCTACATTCCTATCTGCGAACAAGATAATCACGGCAACACCTAACATTGTATTATTTTCATGGTTATAAGGAAAAAAATGCATCGCAAACTAAACGCACAACAGTGCTTCAACATATTATTCAATATTGAAAACCATCAGTTGCAGATGCTGAATTGTTTTACAATACCTAGTGCAGCATATTTGAATACAAGGAGAAATTGACTGGAAATATCATATGGCGTGCAACACGTGCTGTGCCACCATGTTGAATGGGGTTGGGCAGCTTTGCTACAACATCTTCAAACAAAACGTCTGATATGTCATCGACATTTGGGAAAATGAACGTGAATGACTTTGGTTTCTCACGTCGCATAAACTTCACTTCAAATGTGGTTTCATCAGCATCCACAATGCGGCTTTGGACCGGCCTGTTATGGTTTGAAACCGACCCCAACAGCACGGCACAGACAGGTAGTTCAGAGTTAGCCAAACACTAGGGTGTATTTATTACAGAATCAAAAATTTGCCAAATAACAAATCAGAATTAACAAAAAGGAGAATGCTTTCGGCAGAGTTGTCTGCGGCTCTGCAGATCCTCCCGGTTTAGAGGTGGGGAATCGGCGTAGGCGCCACTACCTCTGCGGCTCTGCAGATACTCCCGGATCCAACTCGGGGAGGAAATGGAGAGAGAGAGAGAGTGGTCAATAATCAATCCAACTGTACACAGAGGCAGTGCAGTTCAGTCCTCCTTAGCTGAGTCCAGTATACATCACAAGTGACTTGATCTTCGGTGTTCCAACACACAAGTTAGCTGAGTCCAGTACAAAACAAAAACGTTATTTCTTCAGTGTTATCCTAACACACAAATTAGCTGAGTCCAGTACAAAACAAAAACGGTATTTCTTCAGTGTTATCCAACACACAAAAAACAGATAATCCAAAAGGCCTGTTTCCAAAAAACTCACCAAAGCGCAAACGCGTAAGCGGGCAACGAGGCACAGCTCCAACGGATATTCGAGATGTACACCAGCGGCGACTTCCAAAGACGTCCTGGAGAAGAAGTAGACGAGGCACAACAACAGGGGGAAACAGGCAATAGCAGTAGTAATCCAAAACGACCCGACCACGATTGATAGAAGGCCCGGGTATATGAAGCCTCTGGAGCGCTAATTACAAACTACAACAGGTGCGTGATGGAAATTGGTAATCGCACCTGAAGCGTGTGGCGGGGAATGGACCAATCATCACAGTACCTTGAAGAAGCGTGTGGCGGGGAATGGGCCAATCCTCACAGAATCCTCACAGTACCCCCCCCTCCACGGGAGCCACCCGGCGACCCACTCGGCACCGGCCTGCCCGGATGGGACCGAAGGAAGCCGGTGACCAGGAGCACCGGAGAGGGGGACAGAGACAGAGGCCCGGAGAGGGGGACCGGAGACGGGGACAGAGGACCGGTGAGGGAGGCTGGAGACGGGGACAGGGACCCGGTGAGGGGGGCCAGAGACAGGGACAGGGAACCGGCGAGGGAGGCCGGAGACGGAGACAGGGGCCCGGTGAGGGGGCTGGAGACAGGGACACAAGGGGAACCCCGGGGCGAAGGACTGGACGCCGCCTGAAGACACTGTGCATGACAGGAGGGGCTCCACCCCCTGATGGTGCCGGAGGACCAGGCGATGTGGGGCTCATGCAGCGCGAGCCAGGGCCGACCCAGGACTACGGGGACAAGAGGGGATCTGGTAATAAAAAACTGGAGTCTCTCAACATGGTTACCAGCAACGGTGAGGAGGACAGGACAGGTGCGTTGAGTGATGTCAGCCAGGCGGCGATGATCCAGCGCAAAGACCTCCAAGGGCCTCTTGAGGTCCTCAAGTGGAATGTTGGCCCGGGTGGCAAACTCAACGTCCAGGAAACTCCCATCAGCACCAGAGTCAATGAGTGCACCCACCGTCGCCCGCTGGTCCGCCCAGGCTAGGGTGACGCTCGTCAGACGGTTAGGTGGTGCACGGGTGTGGGAACAGGAAAAACGGCTCACAAGGATCTCCCGGGGTCCCGGCGAGCCTGGTCTTCTTGGCCGGGTAGGGCAATTGGAGACACGGTGTCCATCCCGGCCGCAGTAGAGGCAAAGGCCGGACCTGAGCCTGGACTCCCGTTCGGCCGGGCTAAGGCGGGTGCGTCCCAGCTGCATGGGTTCCTCCTCGGTCACAGCTCGGGAGGGAAAAAACCCACCAGTCACGGAGGGGGCAGGACGGTCAGCAGAACGGTCACGAGGACGGGGGGTCTGGGGAATGTCTGGGGGTCCTAGTCGTGCTCGCTCACGCCTTCTCTCCCGGAGGTGTCCGTCGATGCGGATAGCGAGGCTGATTAGGCCCTCGAGAGAATCGGGCTCCTCTTGGGTCGCGAGCTGGTCCCTTACCGCGTCGTTGAGCCCCCTCAGGAAGGTGAGACGAAGCGCTTGATCGTTCCAACCGCTCTCCGTTGCGGCCAGTCTGAACTCCAGCGCGTAGTCTCCGACACTGCCACTGCCCTGCCGGAAGGTGCCCAACCGAGCTCCTGGGTCCTGGCCACGAGCTGGGTGGTGGAAAACCCTTCGGAGCTCTGCCACGAAGTCTGGGTAGGAGAAACAAAAATCGGCCCTCATAGACCAGGAAGCAGTGACCCACTGTGCTGCTCGGCCCGTGAGCAGGTTAGTCATGTAGGCTACTCGGGCTCCCTCTGACGAAAATCGGCTGGGTTGATGAAGGAAAACCAACTCACACTGCATGATGAATGTGGCACAATCCTCGAAGTTACCCTCGAACAGACGTGGTTCGGAGAGACGGGGCTCCCGAGGTGCGAGGTCTGCCGCGGCTGCGGGTGGTGATCTGGCTGAGACTCCTGGGACAGGTGGGTTTAAAAGCAGAGTGTTTAATGCTGTACTGAGAGCCTGTAGCTGGTGCAGAATAACAGCCTGCTGATTACCCTGGGTAGTCTGCTGGGTGGCCAGAGTGTCAAGGGCATCCAGAATGAGCTGGACCTGGGCCCGGAGGTCCTGTATAGCAGCCGCAGCCGCACCCAACTGTTGGGTGTGGTCGTTGACCACCTCGATCTGGACCGCCAACGCTGCCCTGACCCTGTCTGTGTCGGCTGGGGTCGTCATGGTCGGGTCGTAATGTTATGGTTTGAAACCGACCCCAACAGCACGGCACAGACAGGTAGTTCAGAGTTAGCCAAACACTAGGGCAGGCGTGGCCAACCAGTCAGAGACTAAGAGCCACAAAAAAATTACTGTGGTACCACAAAGAGCCACACCATATACCAGCGTTTCTCAACCTTTTTTTTCAGTCACGGCACCCTTCATGTGTTTATAGGTCTCACCCTCTGGCCTCTGAAGTTGCTAATGTCTTTTTTATTTGGGCCTCACAGGGTTAAAAGTACCCTGTGAGACCCACGGTTTCAAAATTACAAAATCACTTTTAGCCATTTAAAAAAATAATGTTTATTTAAAAAAAAATTAAGGGGAACTATTTTACTATTTCTTTCACTATTTGGGCACTTTTACACAATTCCTGTGAGTCTATGGAACACCTAGGTTTTTTTCAAAAAAATTCATTGTTTTGTATTTCTAATCAAGTACTAAAAACCGCATTTTTCTACCTTAAGATCTTAAGCCGTTTTGAGGCTGGGCTCCAACCACTGTGTGGCCTGGTGCCAACTGCCACATCAACTGCCACATTATTATGCAGCTGAGAAATCTCTGACATCACAGATATGCACATTTTCAGATGACTCAGTTCAGTGAGGGTGAATATTGTGAGAGGAGAATTGGAAGAATTCGCCAATATGAGAATTAGAGACATATATCCTATTAATATAAGTCCACATAGCTAAGAAACAATGGTAAACACTGAAAAAAGCCATTTATAAGATAGTTCCCCTTTAAGCACATGTATAGTCAATTGGTCCTGTTGTTCAGCCTCACAATGCTATTTGATAGTAAATGTGTTTATATGTCCCACCCTCTGGCCTCTGAAGTTGCTAATTTCTTTTTAATTTGGGCCTCACAGGGTTAACCTCTTAAGCCCGAGATATACAGTAAAAGTGTATATTTTCAGCATTATGTTTGTTTACCAATTATTTGAACTGTTATTAGTGAAATATAAGATTATAGAAATCTCAGGGCATTGAGTCGGAAACCGGCGCATATTGACAGGAGGAAGTGGCACAGCCAAAAGTGAGTGTAGTCTTTTGAAGGAAGAGACTCAGGGCTTTCAAATTTCGAAAAACTACCCTACCCAGCTCACACCAGCCCCTGTCAATCATCTGACTTCTGGATTTACTTTTTAATTTCTCTTATTTTTTGGGATTATCTCCCACAAACCTGAACGTTATTGCCATAAAACAGAACGCAGTTAGTTTCTCTACCTTTCTGTGAACGTCTTGCAAAAAACGGTGTTGCAATATGATGAAAAATGGTGGAGAAATTTACATTATAAAAAAGATGGCAGAATTCAGTACTGTATCTACAAAACCTTCTGTTTAATCATCTTCCCTTTATTCATTTGCTTAGATTTTTCAGGTCTGGTCAATTTTAGCATGGTGTTATTTACAGTCAAAGATAATTTTTTTTTAAATAGAATTGATATTCTCCTTTGGTTCATTACAATTTACTCAAGCCTAGTAACAGACACACTATTTCTGACACTGATCCATATATGTCCCTAGATTCAGATACCAAGAACATGCAAATGGACCATTTAAAAGAAAATTGTAAATGTTTATTCTACGTCCTTATGGAATGAGTGACATTGACGGGAAAAGAGCCGCATGCGGCTCGCGAGCCGCGGGTTGGCCACCCCTGCACTAGGGCGTATTTATTACAGAATCAAAAATGAGCCAAATAACATCAGAATTAACAAAAAGGAGAATGCTTTCGGCAGAGTTGTCTGCGGCTCTGCAGATCCTCCCGGTTTAGAGGTGGGGAATCGGCGTAGGCGCCACTACCTCTGCGGCT
Organism: Notolepis coatsorum; assembly: GCF_963971535.1. NCBI lineage: Eukaryota > Metazoa > Chordata > Actinopteri > Aulopiformes > Paralepididae > Notolepis > Notolepis coatsorum. The sequence continues at coordinate 78,116,667 of NC_140174.1, read as the reverse complement.
CTGCAGATACTCCCGGATCCAACTCGGGGAGGAAACGGAGAGAGAGAGAGAGTGGTCAATAATCAATACAACTGTACACAGAGGCAGTGCAGTTCAGTCCTCCTTAGCTGAGTCCAGTATACATCACAAGTGACTTGATCTTCGGTGTTCCAACACACAAGTTAGCTGAGTCCAGTACAAAACAAAAACGGTATTTCTTCAGTGTTATCCTAACACACAAATTAGCTGAGTCCAGTACAAAACAAAAACGGTATTTCTTCAGTGTTATCCAACACACAAAAAAACAGATAATCCAAAAGGCCTGTTTCCAAAAAACTCACCAAAGCGCAAACGCGTAAGCGGGCAACGAGGCACAGCTCCAACGGATGATCGAGATGTACACCAGCGGCGACTTCCAAAGACGTCCTGGAGAAGAAGTAGACGAGGCACAACAATGGGGGGGAACAGGCAATAGCAGTAGTAATCCAAAACGACCCGACCACGATTGATAGAAGGCCGGGGTATATGAAGCCTCTGGAGCGCTAATTACAAACTACAACAGGTGCGTGATGGAAATTGGTAATCGCTCCTGAAGCGTGTGGCGGGGAATGGACCAATCATCACAGTACCTTGAAGAATCGTGTGGCGGGGAATGGGCCAATCCTCACAGAATCCTCACACTGCCCTACATACATTGCATTGGTTTTCTTTGTTGCAAACTTTGTCAACACAAAATCTGTTGCATTCAGAGCATTGCTATCCGGCAATTCTAAATCCTCTAGTTGGCCATCATCAAGGTCATCATAATCTGATGCGTCATCACAAAGTCTTCTCGCATCAGCATCCGCGTCAGAGTTTGACGTGTCTCCCTCCATATCATCATCGAATTGCAGCTTCGGCTCCTTCTTTTTAGCTACTTTTGGCTTTTTAGACTGTTGACTGCCTTGTTTATTCCTCTTCCTTTTGCTCAGCTCGTTGGCTGCCCTGATTTGTTCTTTGATTGGAGTGTCTGTCAGAACAAGGGTTTTTCCCTTATTTTTTCCACCTTTGTTTTTGCGCGGTGGTGCCTTTGGAAAAGGGCTGATTTCTTCTGGTGTGATGATAGGCCTACTCAATTCTGTTGAAGTTGAACCAACTGCTTCGAGTGCCTTTGAAGATGTTGCGGTGTCATCTGGGGCTTCATGTGAAATTTCTGGTGCAGGTCGATGAAGTTCTTTGGCTGGTTGTGGAGGTTCTGGATCTGGGTCTGAAAGCTCTGGTGCTCTCTGTGGAGGCTGTTCAGCTGGATGAGGTGGTTCTGGGACTTCAGCGATTGGCTCTGCAGATTCTACTGCAACAGGTCGATCTGTTACATATGAACTGAGGAAATCATCATCGCTGAAGATATTGGGGTTGAATGGATAGATGCCAGATACTCGAAAACCGGATGTGATATTCTTTGGAGTGAAGGCTAACGCGTAAGCATTGCCCACTATCTGAGCGATATCATGGATTGTGATAGCTTGACCGGTGTGGTTGAGCATGAAAGCATTTGCTGCCTGGTTGAAGAATGCCTTGAAGGGTCCGTACACAGATCGATCCAATGGTTGCATTTTGTGGCTGCAGTGTGGTGGCAGAGTTAGCATAACCACACCGTTGTCCTTGGCAAGATCAATGGTTTCAATCGATAGATGGGTGTCATGGTTATCCAGTATTAGCAAAACTGGACGCTCCTTGGAACACTTGGTTGACTGGATGAAGTGTCGCATGAATGCTGTGAAGTTCTCAGTAGTCATCCATCCTGTATTATGGGCAGCTCCAACAGTCCCTGGTGGAGCACCATGGATCATTGCATCTTTGAAATGCACTCGAGGGAATACCATAAATGGAGCAATGGAATTTCCAGCAGCATTTATTGTACCAAGCATTGTTACCAAAGTACCTCGCTCTCCTGAGGTAATCTTCCCAACTTGCTTCTCATTTTTGCAGGCGATCACTTTTGTGTTGCCAACTTTCTGGACGGTCATGCATCCAGTTTCATCTGTATTGTATATGTAATTTGGGCCGAACTTATGTCTCTTCATAAGCTTCTCCAAGTTGTCAAAGAAATCTTTCACATTCTTTTTGTTAAAACTTGTTGCCCGTGATAAACTGGTAGCCTCAGGACGACGTAGCGAAAGGTTCGGGAAGCGCTTCATGTACCCTGAAAACCAATCTTCGCCAGCCAAACGATTTGTACTCCAGGATTCTGGGAATGTTTTTCCATTTCTAGCAGCAAATTCATACACCAGCACATGAACTTGTTTTTGCGTCAGTCCATACTGAATTTTTGATGCTTTGATCAGATAATCCTGCAGAATCTCTTCGGCATGCGTCAAAACCTGGCGGCAATTGTACTTTGGTGAGTATGCCATTGAATCTTGCTTTCAGCATCTCTTGCCTTTTCCACGTATCTACGTAGAGTTGAGAACTTTATATCGCCTGTTTTACAAACATTGCGAATACTTTGTCCCGTGTCAAGTACTTTCTTGACGGCCTCTTTCATTTTTTCATTGTCAGTATTCCCAATTTTTCTGGAGTCCAGTTTTCTCTTGCGTACCATTTTTCTGAAACCAGACAAAGCATGCAATAATATGGCAGAGAATTATATATATATATATATATATATATATATATATATATATATATATATATATATATATATATATATATATATATATATATATATATATAGTTATATTTGGAATAAAAAATTGTTAAATTGAGGAGTTAATATTGCCGTTAGTCAACAAACAAAGCGACCTCCTTTTACCGGGGCACAGTGAATCACTTGAAAAACTGATCCACTGTGCCCTGCATGCACTATGTGCAATCATGTGACATTTTTTCAATCAAGGCCATTAGCAGCAGAGAGGACCCATGCTCATAAAACTTCATTAAATATCCCTCAAATTACCAACATGTGCTTGGTTTCTTATTCCTGGATGATCTATACTAAATCACAAAAACAAAAGAAACCCGAAATTTTACATTTGATGGTACAAAACAGGGATTACCTTTCAATTCTTCACAAAGGTGTGTTGCCTGGAAATTAAGCACGTTTTTAGCTATGGATTAACCAGAGGCACACACTGATGACATCATCAAGGCGTTCCTATGTACAAGTTTCTATAAATAGCCACTGATTCACTGTGCCCCTTGAGCCACTGTGCCCCGGTCGCTTGCGGGGGGAACCAAGTTATTTATTTACAATTCAGTCACTAGGTGTGGGAGGGTTAAAGGAGTAATTGGGGGAGGTGAGAGCGTGTTGGGGAGTACTGCTGACCGCCCTGCTGCAGGGGAGGAAGACCAGAGTACCAGACCAGGTTGGTAAATCCCGGGCCCCATCCACTCCCACTGCCAGCCTCCAGTTGAAGCTCCAGACCCAAAGACGGAGGTGCAGTCAGACGGAGCTCTACTGTGTCTCGCTACCCAGTGACTGTGCACACCCGTTCCCATGAAGCAGGGATAATCCACCCTGCTACATAAACAAGACAAACGTCTTTCTCAGGTCTGCATCCCCTTAACAATTGTGTGTATTGAGCCGTACTGTATTGTACCCATTCTGCAATCTGTTAAATAAAGTTTTCATTCATTCATTCACTGAAGTGTCCCAAAAAACACCTACTCATCCCTGCAACATCCAACATGCCACTGAACTCCCACCTAAAACACCTACTCATCCCTCCAACATGCCACTGAACCCCCACCTAAAACACCTACTCATCCCTCCAACATGCCACTGAACCTACACCTATATGTATGAGTGTCTCAGGGGGATATGTGAAGAAATAAACTCCTAATTGGACTCGTGACCTAGATGTGATTTATACATGGCTAGCATAGAAACCATAATTAATGCCTGACATATGAACTTAACATAAAGTGTCACCAGAGCATGCTTTACGCCAGAGGGGAGGATGTTAAGACAATTATTTGTTGAAATCTGCCCCCAGGGGGCCCTTTTAGTACAGTCCAAAAACAAACTTGACTTGAAGAAGAAACAATAGAGCTACTCTTCCTTTCTCTGGGGAACAGGGTTAGAGAGGCTCCATCTATCATTTCCATGTAGCTGTGAGTCTGCCAGGGCAAGTTTCCCAAATCAGTAGAATGTTGTAAGCTGTAAAATGCTTTGTGTCTATTTTAGGAGGGGGTGGTGTGTGGGGGAAAGGGGGGTTTGTTACTTGAAATTCACAAGGAATTTATAGGTTTTATTTATAATTTTATATATATCTATCATCTATAATTATCCCCACCAGGCGATGCAACAAGTATTTCATTTGAAATAATTTCCATCATTGTCCATTCAAATAGGCTGGATTATTGTAATGCACTCCTCATCGGGATCCCTACTAAAAGCATTCAAAAACTGCAATCCATCCAGAATAGCGCTGCTAGGATCCTGATGAGGGTGCGCAAACATGACCACATCACCCCCATCCTCAGATCACTACACTGGCTCCCCGTGGAACACAGGATCGAGTACAAGGTCTCCCTCCTCACTCACCAGTGTGTACACGATGGTGCCCTTGCCTACCTCAAGGAACTCCTCACCCCCCAGTCCTCCTCACGCTCCCTCCGCTCCGGCACAGCCTTACTCCTGAAAGCCCCCAGGACTAAGCTGCACGCCATGGGCGATCGAGCCTTCTGCTCGGCCGCACCCAGACTGTGGAATGCTCTCCCCAACCACTTGAGAGCACCACAAACTGTTGACACTTTTAAATGTGGACTCAAGACCTACCTTTTTCAGAAAGGCCTTTTTTTGTTTTTATGTCTTATCATATGTTGTTCTGCTATGTGTTCTTTTTAAAAAAAAATTATATATATCTACATTTATTTTATTATTTTAACTCTGTAGCACTCTGAGATTCTCAGGAATGTAGGGTGCGTTACAAATGAAATGTATTATTATTATTATTATTAGATATTCAGTATTAAGTTACACCTTTTGAACACAAGATAGCGGCACTACACAGGTTCACTGCTCAGGGAATCAGCTTTCTGGCCTGCGTTATTACCAATCCCATTGCATCGCGCCATATCAGGGGGCGTGCATGCCTACTTTGGTCTTTCTGAAATCCACAATGAGCTTTTTGGTTTTCTTGGTGTTGAGGGCCAGGTTGTTGTCGGCGCACCACAGTGCCAGGTGCTGGACCTCCTCCCTGTAGGCCGACTGCTGTGTCATCTGCAAATTTGATATTGGTATTGGAGCCATGTACAGGAGTGCAGTCATGGGTGAAGAGGGAGTAGAGAAGGGGGCTCAGCACACAGCCCTGTGGGACACCAATGTTCAGCATGAGGGTGGAGGAGGTGAGATTGACTAACTTAACATACTTGGCTCTGTTGGTGAGGAAGTCAAGTATCCAGTTGCAGAAGGAGGGGTTGATGTCGAGGTCCTTGGTTTCCACAAGGTCACCAAGTTTGGAGGTAGTTGATGTAGGTGTAAATGTAGGTGGTTTTGAAGCATGTGGGAACAACATGGCCTGGACTAGTGACAGGTTACTATACTCAGCTCACTCCCTGAGCACCAGGGTGGCGCACCACGTAGATGCACTGCGTTGCACTGTAGTGCAGCTACGTGGTGCGCCACCCTGGTGCCCAGGGCCAGCTGTCTTATGTGCATTAGTCCTGCTCAGTGCGGCACACACATCAGTGAGGGAGAGAGTGAGATGTTGGTCATCAGCAGGGAGAGCAGCACTTGTGGACGCCTCCTGGTTGTCCCTCTCAAAGCGGGCATTTTTTGGAGCTCATCAGGGAGGGGGTCAGTGGTTGAGGAAGAGTTGTTGGTGGGTTTATAGTTTGTAATGGCCTGAATGCCGTGCCACATGTGTCGAGGGTGGGAGTTGTCTATTATTTGGTAGTCCAGGATGGATTGAGTGGCAAACAATATTCTAGGCCGTGTGTTGAAACCGGTACTGCAGTTCAGAGTCTGTCTATGCATCTTAACATCCTATCATCCTTCGTATGCTTCCTGACATGCTTCCTATTATGCTTCATATTACCGTCTAGCATTAGCATGCTAGTGTGAGAGGTCAATAATATATCCACCAGATTGGTTATGTTTATTATTGTGGACATTCCCTACTGTTAACTCAGAGAGCCACTGTATTTATTTTCTTGTGTAATTGAATTCATTTAACAGGTTAAATTGCAACTGCATATATTTAAATGTATAGGTAATGTTTATGATTTAAGATATAGTGATCCAACATGTTTTTCCAGGATCCAGTGTTTTTGTATGCACTGTTGTTTGTGGATGTGCTGTATAACTTTTGCCACCAGGTTATACTGTTGAGTTTTGATTTGATTTGATTTGATTTGATTAGGGATCCCCATTAGCTGGTGCGATAGCAACCAGCTAGTCTTCCTGGGGTCCACACAGGAGTTAGGATGGGAGAGTTGTGAAGCAGAAAGAGAAGAAGAAAACAACGTTGTTGTACCTGGTGGTAGTAGAGAAAGGAGGGAATGCAAGTAGTTTTCTTGCAGCAGGGAAAGCATTTTCATTTTAAATACTGTTTTGTTTTTGGTTGTGAAGTAGAGAAATAAAGCCATTGCTAGAGTGACAGTGCTGAGTCTGCCTAAGCCTGCAACACTATGCTAATAACTATTAACTAATAATTCGAGAGTGGTCAGTGTGTGTGTTTGTTAGCGTGCTTTTGGAGATTTTCGAGTTAGAGCTAGTATCAACACATTTTAACACATTGAGAATCAAAAATCAAATTGAATCGTGACCTCATAATCTAAAGACGTTATTGAAACTGAAAAATTGTGTATACTGTGTATAATGTAATACCCATACATTGTCTTCAAACTGTGATGGTCACTTAACCTTCCCTCTGGCTGTCCTGGCTGTCTTTCACTGGCACAATTCCCTGTCATACCGTATGTTGGCCTCTCCCTCCCTCCTTCCCTTGCTTCCTCTCAAATTCGTAGAGCTTTATTGGCCCATCAGCCATCACATAACTATCTTTTGTCAAATCCAAAATGATCTTGACAATAAAGAAAGACTAACTATGACATGAATAGGAGGTAATTAAAAAGTAAATCACAGTCAATCAATCACTCAATACATTTCTCACACACACGGAGCGCAGGCCTTTGCCACCAGCCACGTCGTTGCAGTCAAGGTGCCAATTTGTGTCACACCTGCTTCCAGCCATCTCTCAAACGCCACAGAGATAAAAGGGAACCCTGAGACAGCAACATCTCCTTTCTCTCGCTTATTGACTTTAATTTCCTCCACAACCATTTCCAAACTGCTGATCGTCTTGTTTTCCCCCCAACATACCCACCTCCCCGAAACCTCTCAAACATTTCCTCCCTAGCTGCCTGGTAGACACTCCTGGGGATTGTGTTTCGCCACTGTGTCATTCTTTAGTCACGTTGCTGGTCTTTTGTTCTGTTCCAGATTTGCACGCGGAAGGGCGATCAAGCTGGGCTCCAGGAAGGTGGCCTTTAAACACAAGGGTGGCGGTGGGGGAGGGGGGGGGGGGTTGCTTTCCAATTAGTACAGGTCTGAATGGGATGACAAGAAAGCATAATTAGACAAGTGACATGTAGATGGCGCGAAGCCAGGATATACAGGATAACTTATAATCATTATCCTGACAATTTTAGTTACCAATGCTTATTGTAATTCTAAACATTACAATATAAATACTAGCCTTTACTTACGTTCTGGATATAAACTATGCAGATGGGTAATGTGCATAATGCATGACAATGAATAATAAAGACATTTGCTGATCGTCTTGTTTGCCCCCCAACATACTCACCTCCCTGAAACCTCTCAAACATTTCCTCCTTAGCTGGTAGACACTCCTGGGGATTGTGTTTCGCCACCGTGTCATTCTTTAGTCACGTTGCTGGTCTTTTGCTCTGTTCCAGATTTGCGTGCTAGGTAGCCTGTTAAGGCTCTATAAAGTTGCATCAACCAGTGGGATTTTCAGTAATACATGGTCAAAACATTGCATTGGTTGTGTAGGCTCTAATGTTATAACAGTGTTGGGCAAGTTACTTTTAAAAAGTAACTAGTTACAGTTACTAGTTACTTCTTCCAAAAAGTAACTAAATTACTTACTCAGTTACAAATTATAAAAGTAACTAGTTACTTCAGAAAGTAACTATTGCGTTACTTTCAAGCTATTTTTTTTTTTTACATAAACAACATACACAAATCTAAACTATTTTAATGTTGCTGTGGGACAAAGTGAGACTAGTCACTAGCCTCCAATCAAATGCCATGTATGTAGATATTATAATTACTATGTTTATATAGTGGATCATACAAATACAAACACAATAGATGTTTTGGAACTTTTGATATGTATTGCCCCTCAACAGGCCACAACTGGGCAACATTAAATTATGCTTGTTAAGCACTATACCAAAAATAAATCACAAATATATACTGATTGATTGAACATTTTAATTAACAGATTGCAGAATGGGTACAATACAGTACAGCTCAATACACACAATTAAGGGAATGCAGATCAGAGAAAGACTTTTGTCTTGTTTACATCAGGGTCCCCCATTTTCAATTCATGACATTTATGACATACACAACATACAGATATAAGAATCTAATCGAATCATCTAAACTAATCATGACATTTAAGACATGCATGCCATACAGATATATATATATCTCTGAGCACCTGAAGACTGTGCTATTAAACCAGGAAGTGCAGCACTATGTGTTGATAAGGCTGTCAGCAGTAGAGCCACTACTCCAGTGCCCTGCGCTGCAACACAACAAGAGTAAACAAAAAACGCTCACTGAGTCGCTCGTGTTGTTCGTTGGATTCGTTTTGGATTATTTGGGCTCAAAACGTACACTACACGGACCTGCGGTCTCACGCTGACTGAGTCGCTCGTGTTGTGGCACCCGCCCACCTCTACCTCTGATTGGCTTACCATGACATTTTACTCAACCTCAGCCAATCGTCAGCATGTATGCGCTTGGCTCGCTCACTGCCCACTAAACAAGGAAGAACAGTATTGCCTCTCAGCGCAGAGATCTGTCTGATGAAAGAAACAGGTTCATTCATAGTAACGCGCCGCATTTTTTTTGCAGTAACGGTAATGGCGTTATTAAGGTTAGATTACTCGTTACTGAAAAAACTAACGCCGTTAGTAACGCTGTTACTTATAGCGCCGTTATTCCCATCACTGGTTATAACATATAGCATCTTCCCCTATCGGACAAGCTCTCAGCTCCCCCACTGAGGACACTCCACAGAGTGGAGTCTATCACGGGCCAATGTGATCTCTTCCCCCTCCGGACCACGCTCTGTCGGGCCGCTCTTTAGGCTAATGGAGTCTAGTCACCATTTCGGAGTCTATACTCTAACGGTTAGAGACGAGGCTCTGGTAAAAAAGTCCCCTTTCCTTTCCCTTCCCTCATCCAATCCCAGGAGCGTGTGGATCCATGTGCATCATCCCCAAGCCGCCTGCACCAGGCTGTTGCAATAGTATCCATCTGCAGAACGGCAGCCCGCAGCACTCTCAGTGCCCACCCTGTTCGGCCTCTCAGGAATTTCAGGAATTTGGGTCACAAGACCGTCACAGGCCCGCTCAGCAGCGCCACCCACCCAATGGCTGAATTGCCAATGGCTGAATTGGAGTATTGCACTCTGCGGGATTGATTGATTGATTGATTGATTGAAAACTTTATTAACAGATTGCAGAATGAGTACAGTACAGCTCAATACACACAATTGTTAAGGGGATGCAGAATAAATTAATAAATGTCTCCACATGTACACCCATCCACCTGGCCACACCCCCATCCGCTCCTCCACATAAGCAGGGGTGTGGCCATACTAACAGCTCCTTCCCTATTTTCACCACCGACAAGTGTCTGTATACACCACTTGAGTTTAGGCCGACAGCTCCTCTGGTGGCTGGGGATTTGCGACGCAGGCTCTTCGCCTCTGCTCGATCCCGTCGTAGGGCGGCGAGCTGTAGGGGCGAATGGCCTGGCTTTGGGGAGGTGCTGGAGCCAAACGAGGGTGCTCTTGCCCTGTCTCCGCTTCCGATGGAAACTGAGGATCACATGAGACATGACCCTGAGACAAGATGCCCAGCTATCTGCCGCGTTGGATGGTGGCACCCGACATGGCAGCCTCCCGTACGTGAGGGACGCGGGCGACGTGGAGAAAAGTGCGCAAGGGGAGTTGCGTGCCTTGTTCCCCGAGCTCATGGCGGCCGCCGCAGCCGCTAATGGCGTGGCGTTGCCGCAGCCTCTGCCTGCACCTGTTCCTGATGACATGATAGGTCATCTCTGGCAACGTCGTCCTGTGAGAGAGACGGGCGTTGTCTGCCCATTCTTCCCATCAATGGAGGCCTACGTGAAACAGGGACAGGTAATCTCCCGCATCACTGGCCTTATCCCCGCCTACGTGCCAGTCACGCGGGTGGCGGGTTTGGTCCAGGGACTAAAGGACGGAGTGCCTCGTTTCATCGTATCCGGGGTGTGGGGTCATGAGGGGGTGAACTGATAAACCCCTCCTCCGCTCTTTTCTGATTGGTCAGGGGGTTGGTCCTTCTGGCTTCCTGTCGCACTGTTTGGTCAGTGCGTCACAGGGTAGGGAGAGGGGGGGGGGGTAGGGAGTTCCCTGGTCCCACGCCTTTTTTGGCCAGGGTTATAGGAACAACTGCCTCCTGTTAGGTGGTGGTTGGTTTCCAGGTGTGTTGGTAGCGGAGTTGACTCTCGGGTTAGGCCGGGCTTGACCCCGTCTGCCTGCGAGTGTGCCCCCGCACCTTTCATGACGTCTGCCAATCGTGTCAGCCCCTCTAGAGGGTCGGGTTTTTTTGTGGAGGCTGCGACATGGTGCACAGCATACCGAACGCCCCTTCCGCCGGGGTGCTGTTTTCAGCAGACCCCTTAGGCACCTGTCTAGTCCGCAGTGCTCCAGGCACAGGTTGAGTCTTTTTGACCTGTTGCCTGGATTGAGGGATCAACTTCTTTCGGGGTTGTCTCCCTGGTGCGCTTCCTGGTCCCCCTGTGGGGGTCTAGCCTTTTGAGGGCTTCAGGGCGGCGTGCTGTAGGGGGGAAGGGCCTGCTCTTGGATGGGCCCTGTCCGATAGGCTGGCGATGTGGGGGGTGGTGTCACTAGTGACCGCCTGGTGGGGTCTCGATGCTGCAGCGTCGTTGGCCTCACCAGGCCCCCTTTTCCGGGGGGTCCTGACCCTTCCTGGGGCTGGGTCCTCCTTCGAGCTCCGCTGCTACGGCCTTGCCACGGGGTTGGGTTATTGACCTTGTCCCCGTGATATTAGGGGTTGTAACAGGTTTCTTTTTCTTCCCGTTTGTTCCCTAGTGGCATGTGGGTTGTGTGCCTGTGTATTCGTGGGTTCTTCTGTGGGAAGGTAAGTCCCACGGTCTGCTCACCCTGTGCGTTGAGTTGCTAAACCCTCTTCGCACGGTCGGATCCGATTCCCTCCCGTCCTCCACTAGGGGGGTCCGGGGGCTCGGGTCCTCCCCGGTTCTGATGGTTGTGGGGTGCCTCAGCGGGTACATTTGTCGAGCTTCTGCTCTGCTCAGCTCCTGTGTTCCACTTGAGCGCAGAGCGTAAGCTAATACGATATATAACAGTTATATGAGTATAGTGAGCGCTCTGCGCTGGACTCACTGAGGACCCTGTGGTCTTCGCCTTCGGTGGTGAAAGACTTGGGAAGGAGCTGTTAGTATGGCCAGGCGGGGGTGTGTACATGTGGAGAAATGTATTCAGTATTAGACTGCTATGGGATGTGTTCCACTTGAGCGCAGAGCGCTCGCTATACTCATATAACTATGGTTATAAGATAACCGTATGCTATAGATATAGACTCACTTGTTTTGCTGCATCACGTTGGAAGAGCCTCGAGCCGTCGCGTCAGCGTGTCACGCTTAACCCTTCGAGAAGCTTTGTGGTCCGGGCTTGAACTTGCCCTAGCGCCCTCTATGGACCAGCCACCACTGACTGGCTCTTGTCTTTTCAATACATTTTCCATGAGACAATATTTCCCATGCAGACTTTCTGCAGAGTGAATTATTGGTTTCTTGGTGGTCAAGGTGCATGTATTGTATTTGTTTTCCATTGCTGCAAAAACAAAAGTACTCTGCACTCTGTGCAGGGGTACTTCTCGTTCGTTCAAGACATACTTCTGGTATCGCGAAGAGGCCGACTAAGCGCGTCTCACCAGACCATTGAGGCTAGAGCAGCTGAGTGTCGTGCTGAAGTGCTGCTGGTTTCAACAGTCCAGAACTTGATTAATTACTTGAAAATATGGCACATAGTCGCTTTAATGTTAGCTAGCGTGATCTCTGTTTGAGGTCTATAATATTATATTGCACCCAGTCTCTGTCATAAAACAGCCAGGGTAGAGGTGCCCAGTTAGAGGGGGAGGGGTGCCGAGAGAGGGAGAGAGACAGAGGGGCGGGTGGTCATCCATCGGTGAGGGACCCCCAACTCCAAGAATGTCCTCTGGCAGCCGGCTCATTAGGCGAGTCACACAAGGATCGGTTCAATACAGTTCATCACGTACCATCGCACTCGTACTCAGTCACAGATAACAGCATGCCTCTCTTGCTATGCCAAGTCACAGTATACTGCTGTCACAGGTCGACATAAAATCGACCTTGGTGTGAATAAACCCAGGGTGGTAAGTTCCCAGACAGAGAGACAGACACACTGGATGGAAAATTTAACAGGGAAAACTTTATTTGCACAAATGAATAAATGGGCAAAAAAAATTGGGGAATCTTGATTCCAGAAGCAGGAAAGCCTTCCACTGAAAAGTGGTGACCGGGGGTCCTCTGGTGGCCATAGGCAGCACTGCAGGATACAGGTAAGGTAAGGTAAGGTATATTTTATTTGTATAGCGCTTTTCTAGATTAAAATCATGAAAGTGCTTTACAGGCAGTAAAAAGTTCATCAAAATAACATAATTACACACGTTACATCACATAATATAAATTAAAAGTTTGTAAAAATACTTAAAAAAATGTTTATTAACATAACCACATACACAAATGTTACACCGCATACATGATAAATTAAAGGCCTGACTATACAGAAAGATTTTAAGACCATGTGGACTCCACACTATCAGCAGACCTGATTTCACAGGGTAGCTGATTCCATATTTTAGGTGCTACGACTGAAAAGGCCTGGGCCCTCATTTATCAACCTTGCGTACGCACAGATATGTGCGTAACCCGTGCGTACAATCGTTTCTAAGCAAAGTGTGGGACTTATCAAAATGTGTGCTTGACTTTGTGCGTATATCTACGCACAGCTCCGGCCGTGCATACCTGGCGCACGGTGGTAGAATAATAGACTGCAGTCTGCAATGCGGAAATAAGCTTCCGTGCATTAGTTTCAACACTGGTGTGTTCAACTTCTGTATGACCCGTAATTCATTATAGTTCATTGTAAAATAGCGACAGTAGTGTAATTATAACAGGCTCACGCGCGAACAAGAGGTTGGCCTGCTTGTTTGGCACGGGGGGGGGCAGACGCAGAACACCCACCTCCAAACGCGATTAAATATTGTTTCAAATAAAAAGCGAAATACTATTATTTTGTGTGTCATGTTTCCAAATAAGATTGGCCACAACGAAATGCTTTCTACATCAATGTGTTGGTTAGAATAGATTACCTCTGTTGAAACTTCACTGAGACTAAAAGACAGTATTTTTTTATTTTTTTTGTGAGCCCCCGCACAGACGTGATAATAATAATAATAACAATAATAATAATAGCTTCATTTTATATAGCGCCTTTCAAGAGACCCAAGGTCGCTTTACATAGATAGGGGGGGGGGGAATAACAAAGTAACAAACATAGTGGACAGACACAACATATAAATATGATGATGGAATTCATTCAAGTCCTCTCCACCCTCGGGTCTTGCCACCGGCACGGTCCATCGTGATATTGGAGATGGATCGAGCAATTCTCCACTTGCACAATCTCAAAGTAGCCATTTCCGGCTGACTTCCGGTTGCCAATGGCACTTCCTGTCCCATCCAAATACATTGGTTTTAGCTACTTTTCTCCCCTTATTTAAACAACTTTGTCGTCACAGAGAGGCAATGAAACGTTTGTATTATTATAGTATAGAATGTATTTAATAAGCAAACGTTTGTCAGCAGGGTTTTTGGGCTGTATTTCATGTAAAAACGTTTACTGTTAGTTTCCTTGCTCAGCCAGCATTAGCTAACAGAAGCTAGTGGTTAAACAGGCCGGATTAGCTTTGAGCTAACTATCTTTCCCGACCCATGTATTCATTCTATTCTAAACATAACGTTAGTTTACAAAACATGACCTGTCTATATAACGTTGAGGAACAAATTATAAGTGTGTGGGTGTGTGTTTTGGTGAACATTGGACTGCAACAGAAAATGCATCACAGTTACAGACAGTAGCTATATTGTTAGCTGCACTCAGGCTGGCTGCACTCAGGCGGCGCGATCAGCCTGTTGGACAGGGAATGAAGATCTCCAGCGAACACTTCATTGCCTCGGATTATGTTGTTGGGGGTGGAAGGTTTGTCCAGAAGACCACTAATCAGCTGAAGCCTGATGCGGTTCCCTCGGTCTTCGACAGACAGACCGGCGCAGGCTCCAGTTAGTTAGCTCTCAGAACGATAGCCAGTTAGCCAGCACCAGCCAGGTATCAACGTTAGCTCCCGGAACGATAGCCAGTTAGTTAGCACCAGCCAGGTATCAACGTTAGCTCTCAGAACGATAGCCAGTTAGTTAGCACCAGCCAGGTATCAACGTTAGCTCCCGGAACGATAGCCAGTTAGTTAGCACCAGCCAGGTATCAATGTTAGCTCTCAGAACGATAGTCAGTTAGCCAGCACCAGCCAGGTATCAACGTTAGCTAACTAGCTAGCCATCGCTCCCGGTCCCCGGCTGGTGCTAACTAGCTAGCCATCGCTCCGGGAGCTAACGTTGATACCTGGCTGGTGCTAACTAACTGGCTATCGTTCCGGGAGCTAACGTTGATACCTGGCTGGTGCTAACTAACTGGCTATCGTTCTGAGAGCTAACGTTGATACCTGGCTGGTGCTAACTAACTGGCTATCGTTCCGGGAGCTAACGTTGATACCTGGCTGGTGCTGGCTAACTGGCTATCGTTCCGGGAGCTAACGTTGATACCTGGCTGGTGCTGGCTAACTGGCTATCGTTCCGGGAGCTAACGTTGATACCTGGCTGGTGCCGGCTAACTGGCTATCGTTCTGAGAGCTAACGTTGATACCTGGCTGGTGCTAACTAACTGGAGCCTGCGCCGGTCTGTCTGTCGAAGACCGAGGGAACCGCATCAGGCTTCAGCTGATTAGTGGTCTTCTGGACAAACCTTCCACCCCCAACAACATAATCCAAGGCAATGAAGTGTTCGCTGGAGATCTTCATTCCCTGTCCAACAGGCTGATCGCGCCGCCTGAGTGCAGCCAGCCTGAGTGCAGCTAACAGTAGCTACTGTCTGTAACTGTGATGCATTTTCTGTTGCAGTCCAATGTTCACCAAAACACACACCCACACACTTATAATTTGTTCCTCAACGTTATATAGACAGGTCATATTTTGTAAACTAACGTTATGTTTAGAATGGAATGAATACATGGGTCGGGAAAGATAGTTAGCTCAAAGCTAATCCGGCCTGTTTAACCACTAGCTTCTGTTAGCTAATGCTGGCTGAGCAAGGAAACTAACAGTAAACGTTTTTACATGAAATACAGCCCAAAAACCCTGCTGACAAACGTTTGCTTATTAAATACATTCTATACTATAATAATACAAACGTTTCATTGCCTCTCTGTGACGACAAAGTTGTTTAAATAAGGGGAGAAAAGTAGCTAAAAACAATGTATTTGGATGGGACAGGAAGTGCCATTGGCAACCGGAAGTCAGCCGGAAATGGCTACTTTGAGATTGTGCAAGTGGAGAATAGACTGTTACTGTAGCTGTCAAAGCTCCATCACAAATGCAGTTATGTGAATAGAAAGGGATTCCACTCAATCAATGTTGCGATGCGCATTTGCCTGATACATGTCGTTGCTGCCGGGAAAAAAGGCATGCTGCATGTTTTCAATTAATTAAATGAAACGGATACTTTTTGCAAGGGTTTACTGACTGTCATACAAATAATCAACCAACTACATACTGTAACTTTTCAGTGCACGTTATTTACATTGTGACAGCAGCCTTGAGCTCCCGCAGACCCGCACACAGACATGATGGAATTCATGTTCAAGTTTGTATTGATCACATATAGGCAGGCTACACATGGCGTATAGGCTACATCATACATGGCAGTGAGATTCATTGTTCTTGTATATGCTCTTGTATTATTGTTTATATAGGCTACCCAATACCGACATCAAAATAGATTGTATGCCTCTACAAATCATATGCAGCAGGTAGAAAATTGACGGAAAATCCGTCGCGATTTGGAATAAAATTGAGGAGAACTTTAATCCCTGGGTATTAATCGAAGGAAACAGAAAAAGGCAGTCATATTCCAGCACGGTCTTTATTAGTTAATATGGTCTTTAAGTTATTAATAGATATCATATCCGACATCACCGTACGTGTACAGTACATGTCTGTCAGCCTGTCATGTATTTCTCCCATAAAACGCTCCGCTCGGCTTAGTCCATTTTTCCACATTTCATGGGGGTGTTTCATTACCGCATATGGTTAATTACGGGCGGTGCTATATGCAAATACTTAAAATCGTGCATGAGCGTGGAGCGTAGAACTTAATGGTATTTATCAACACGGAGTGTGCGTACGACCCCTGTACGCACGTGTGATGAATCCTGATTTTTCTGTGCGTACACACATTCTAAATTCTGTCCTTAAGAACAAAAATAGAACACTTTCTAAGAATTGTTGATAAATGAGGGCCCTGGTCACCTTTGGTCAGGGGTGTAAAGTACTTGAGTAATTGTACTTCGTTACAATACTTAAGTACTGTTTTTGGGGATTTGTACTTTACTTGAGTATTATTAGATTTGTATACTTTTACTCAATTACATTTCAGAGAAAAAAAAAACTTTTTACTCCTTACATTTAAAATGCAGACCTACAAAGTACAAATCTTGCAGGTCCAACCATTTTAATTAGTATATTTGGCCGAACTAACGTTAACAGCCAATCAAATCCCCATAAATGTAAAATGAACCCGCCCATACCCATGCTGATATTGTGCAAGACTAGTAAGCGGGGATCTTTGATTAAACACCTGCTATCAGAAGAATAGACAGTCAGAAAAAAAGTTTTTACTTTTACTTTTTAGTACTTAAGTACATTTAAAAGTAGAAATGTTTAGACTTTTACTCAAGTGTGTTTTTAGCCAGATACTATGACTTTTACTTGAGTAAGATTTTGAGACGGTACCCATTCTTTCACTTAAGTATAATTTTTGGGTACTTTTTACACCCCTGCCTTTGGTCTTAAGTTTGGTCTGGGGGACGACGAGCACCCCTTGGTCGGAGGAGCGGAGAGCCCTACTGGGGCAGTGGTGTCTGGGGGCCCTCTGACCAGAGGCAGCACTGCGGGATAAAGTGGTGTCTGGGAGCCCAGAGGCAGCACTGTGGGATAAAGTGGTGTCTGGGGGCCCTCTGACCAGAGGCAGCACTGTGGGATAAAGTGGTGTCTGGGGGCCCTCTGACCAGAGGCAGCACCGTGGGATAAAGTGGTGTCTGGGGGCCCTCTGACCAGAGGCAGCACTGTGGGATAAAGTGGTGTCTGGGGGCCCAGAGGCAGCACTGCGGGATAAAGTGGTGTCTGGGGGCCCTCTGACCAGAGGCAGCACTGTGGGATAAAGTGGTGTCTGGGGGCCCAGAGGCAGCACTGTGGGATAAAGTGGTGTCTGGGGACCCAGAAGCAGCACTGTGGGATAAAGTGGTGTCTGGGGGCCCAGAAGCAGCACTGTGGGATAAAGTGGTGTCTGGGGGCCCAGGCGCAGCACTGCGGGATAAAGTGGTGTCTGGGGGCCCAGGCGCAGCACTGCGGGATAAAGTGGTGTCTGGACTTCCGGTTTGAGATGTTCGGGTAGACGGCCATTGTAAAGAGCTCCCGGTCAAAGAACAACGAAAAAGGAAGTTAAAATATCTAAAACAAAATAAAAAGTGACAATTCAATGATATAAGAGAAAAGGAAGGATGAACACGAGAAAAAGCGAAAGAAAAGCGACCCCAGAAGAGATACAAGCACTGGAGGAAAGTTATCGACACAAGGAGGTGACGCAGAAAATCAAGCTAGCATGGTGCAAGGCGACAGAGCAGAGGTGCCCACTTGGGTAGAGGAGCTACAAGCTAGCATCCAAGCTAACACGCAGAACATCCAGAACAATATCGACAGACTCAGGGAAGAATTAAAGAAGGGTCAGGACGAGCTCAGAGAAGAAATAAATAAGAGACTCGAGACAATTGATGGAAAACTACAGGAACAAGAGAAAGACATAAGGATGTTAGAAGAAAGGACAGCTGAAACGGAGTAATGGAATACAGAAATACAAGGAATTCTAATGGCGACGCTCGAACAACAAAACATGTTGAGAGAAAAGCTAACGGACTTGGAGGGGAGGTCAAGGAGAAATAATATACGAATATGGGGACTGAGAGAAGGGATAGAAGGAGACTAATCTCTCCTGTGACAAAATGGCATCCAATGTAATAAAAAAAGTCAGCCAACGAACTCGATTCTTGTACCGGATCTCCTCTCTGGTAAACAAGAATACCCTGAAGACTCTGGCAGGAACACTCATTCAAGGGTACTACGACTATGCTTGCACCTCATGGTACCAAAGCACCTCAAAGGCGCTAAAAACAAAATTACAAACATCTCAAAACAAACTTGTCAGACTACTGCTTGACCTTACTCCTAGAACCCACCTCACCCCTGCCCACTTTGACAACCTAGGATGGCTTAGAGTAGACGACAGTGTACAGCAACTTGCAATGGGCCTGGTCTACAAGATACACTATACGACCAAGGTACCCATGTACATGTCAAAATACTTCCCAAAGGTCAGTGAATACCACGATCACAACACCAGAGGGAGCTCCACAAATCATGTTAAACCCAGATTCGTCTCAAACAAGGGACTAAACACGTTTCGCAATTATGCTACATCAATGTGGAACGCCCTACCTAAAGCTGTAAAGGAATGTGAATCACTACCCACTTTCAAAACCACTCTCAAAGAACACCTACGGGAGACTGCAATTCGAAACTGGCCCCTGCAAATGTCCTAACCCAACCCCCTCCAATGTACAGTAATTTACCTAGTATGGTTGTCAATATTCCAATGTACAGTTTTTCTTGTTTGTACAGTGTTTCCCCCCCCCAACCCCCTCCAATGTACAGTAAATTACCTAGTATGGTTGTCAATATTCCAATGTACAGTTTTGCTTGTACAGTTGTACAGTGTCCCCCCCCCAACCCCTCCTACCCACCCAACCCCACCCAACCTCCTCCAATGTACAGTTTTTACGTCAAATGTATATACTCCCTTTTCTGGACTCTTTTTGTATCACAAACAGTACTGTATTTGCAAATCTGGTATGTCATAGATGTATAGATGTAGCAGTACTGTCTATCTGTATGTCATGTATGTCATATATGTCCTGATGAATTGAAAATGGGGGACCCTGATGTAAACAAGACGAAAGTCTTTCTCTGGTCTGCATCCCCTTAACAATTGTGTGTATTGAGCTGTACTGTATTGTACCCATTCTGCAATCTGTTAATAAAGGTTTAAATCAATCAATCAATCAATCACTCGATGACCAAATATGTAGACAACCTCAGCAATTCAAGAAGAATTAGAAATGTCAGACCTCGACAAGATAGAGATTCAAAGGGCGCACAGGGCCCCAGCGCCGAAGCCACAGATAAACAGACCACGCGAGCAGTTATAGTTAATTTCTTGAAATTCGAAGTCAAAGAAAACATTCTCAGAGCAGCCTGGCAGACAAAGATGGAGGTGGAGGGGCAGAGGATAACCTTCGACCATGACTATTCAACAGAGGTGGCTGTAAAACGTCGGAGCTATGTTCAGATAAAAAATACTTTGAAAGATAAAGGAATCAGATTTCAATCACCAATGACCATGCTGAAGGTCCATTGGAAAGAAGGCATCCAGGTGTACAACGATGTGCGGGAAGCGACGAGGGACATGAACCGGAGAGGATGGAGGGTGCCGGTAGGAGAAGGAGAGAGACCGACGCTGATGCAGAGGTTGGAGAAGGCGCGAAGATGGACCAGGGTCGAGGGACGAGGACGAGGAGAGGAGGACGGGAAGGTGAAGAAGATCTGAACCGATTCAAAGCGGATCAACTGAGAAGAACGACGAAAAGACACAGGGAAGGTGAGCAGAGAGGAGACGAGAGGGGACACGGTGATCCAAGGAAGGATAAGTACAATACACATTAGACTGGTATACATGTGACACACACAATACAAGTAAATGTAAACATGAAAATGACTTATGCAATGAGAAGATGGTAAAGTACATAATTATACCAAAAGTTATAAAAAAGGATATATTGGGATGGACATGAAAGAACGAAAGGATTACACGTGACACATAATACAAATAGACGGGGACATGAAAGTGACTAATGCAGAGCTTTTGACCGGGAGCTCGGAGGTCGCACACAGAACAAGTTGGACATGTATAGTGTGCATCTTTTAGCCACTAGGGGGAGCCCTCTCACTAGGAGAGCCACTACTCCCCACCCGCCAGCGGGGGAAAGAGGGATACTACTGAGACCCTCTACTACCATGGAAGTACCAAGTGTTAATGTTGATGTTAATGTTTATTATGGTTATATGTATGTAAATCAGACAGGGATAGCAGAGGCTAAAACCACAAATATTATTTTATGTGACATGGGTAGAACGGGAGAACATTTGGAAAATAAATATGACACAAGGGTACCAAAATGATTTCGTTGAATGTTAATGGTATGTGTAACTGAGGGGTACAATTCCCTGACTGTATTAATCAAGTACTGATATCATTAAATCACTACCGTCTATGTACTCCTGGCCAATACTGTACATAAGTATATTAGATTAGAACACTCCCACAATAACACGGTTTTCCACACAAAATACTCGTTTACAATATTTATTACATAAAGAATAGTATTACATAATATACTTTGCTTAGATTGCGCTTATAAGGCAAATAGAATGTGCAGGTTAATCAATAATGGATATTAAGGATTATCTCTATGGTTATTCTGGGATAGGGGGTACTACCGGTTGTAAGCCAGCAGAGGGGGCCAAAGCTCTATGCAAGTCCAGGGTTCAAGGAGGCGATGTCACCCCTGTGTCAGCGGGGATAGGCAGCCTGGTCCCAGGTTGCGCGCCTTGCAGGTGAAAGCCGTGGGGTCTCTGGTACGACAAAGACAGGCTTGAGTGATGTCCCCACGGGCACGTGGATCCCACAGCCGTGGGTGTAGGCGGTTCTCTGCTTCCAGCAGCTTGGTGAAGAATGAAGAATAATAATCCTTGCCGGAGAGTAGCACTGCTGGCGGGGTGTAAATCCTCCGTGGTGCTGCTGCTGGTCCGGTGTAGATATCCTCCGGTGCGGTAGTGCACGGTTGACCTTGACGTTACTATCCTTATTAGCACGGGCAATAAGTGCTCTATGTAGACGCACAATTACTCACTCCACGTGGTCTTTGACTCGTAATGAAGGTTTACTAATAAATAGAGAACGATACGACAAACAGACGTATTAGGATAACACGAGACTATATTGGGGCAATGCGAGCCCTGCTCTGCCCACGTTGCGTAGTGGGTGAGACGTTGCTTGGATAACTGAACCAGACTGAACTGAAGGCGAACTGAAAGGGAACTGCAAGGGGGGTTCTACATTTCTTGCGCCCTATTTATATGTACCGTGGACAAATAGTGCCATTCTGCTTTCGGTAGCCGTATTAGTGGGCAGAAGCTGGGCATGTACAGACATATCTCGTCGGTACCTTTGAAGTCAGCTCGAGGGGGTAAGGCAGTGGCGCCGGGGGATCGCTTCCAATAGGAGAACGAATATTATGGTCTGTCCTGCTACCAGGTAAAGGGATATTCCGTATATATTGTACAAGGAATATACAGGGGATATCAAACGATATGCAAATACTATACATGGGATCTCAGGCAATAAATATATATATTCGGTTTAATCTGACCCTTTGTAACAGCCGCCCCCTAATTAGTCCCACCTAATTAGCTAAGCAGACAGATTAACCGCACTGTCCACTACTCAATGTCTGTGAGGGTCGGTCAGTTCACAAAGTCAGGGGTCATGGTCGTCATTAGGCGAGTCGGGGAGCCTTGGCGACTCTATCAGCCTCGCCACGGGTCGGTTGTAGATCCGCCCTTGGCCGAGCACTTCTGCCACTCTGACCTTTCCGTCGGCACCAGTGGTCACTTTGCTTACGCGGCCGGCCGGCCACGCAGCTCGGGGTGGTGACTGGTCTATGGTCATGACGACTGGACGGGATGAAGGGGGGCTTAGGAGGAAGCGGGCCTGAGACTGCTTTGATCTGTGTTCGGCTGTGCTTTCTCCTCCTCCGTCTGTTTCTCTTGTTCGCTCTGTACCCCGTGTGAGGAGGGGCCGGTCCCGGCCGCCCCGTCAAGGAGTCGCTTGGGGTGCTGGGTTCGAGGTCAGCTACGTCTGAAGCGCAGCTGAGGGGGGTGGAGTTCCGAACTCCCTCTGGTACCCACGGTTCTCTCCCGGGCCTCTCGCTTAATGTCAGTAGCCTCTGCTGTACGGGGGAGAGGCCGGTGTCTTCTTCTGTCGCTCTGGAGTGGAGGCAGCTAGTGGCTGCTGTTCGGTTGAGAGATTTAGCGAGGGGGCCTTGTAGTGTCCACCCTAGGCGGGTCTCGACTGCTGCAGGACAGCCTCGGGTTCCGGTATGGACCCGGTCTATCGGGACGATGAGGTCTGCATGGTCGGAGCCTATCAGCAGGGTCGGGGTGGCGCCGTCTATGAGCGGGATAGGTAGTTGACGCAGGTGCACGTATTTATCCATCAGCTGTGGGATGGGGTAGGTGTACTGTGATAGTCCTATTTCTTGGCTGGTGAAAGCATTTGTAATCCTATACCGTCGCTCTGGCTGCCCGCTTGCTGCGATAGTGAAGGAGACATTCTCGCCCTTTATCGTCTTTAAATCTCTTCTTATTGTCCGAATCGTCATTTGGTTCTCGCTCCCCCGCAGTCCCAGCTGGGCCGCAGCGGACGCGAGCAGAAGGGTCTTCTCTGACCCGTCATCAAGGACGGCGTAAGTGTCCATGACTTTGTCCTCGTGGCTCAGGAGCACCCTGACCACTTTGAGGAGCACACGGGGGGTCCCGCTATGCTGGGGGTCTATGTGGAGCACTCCTGTCTCGGGTGGTGACGTAGACTCTATATGGCACGAGTCGCACCTTGACTCCCAGTGTCTGCCGTAGCAGTCGGGACACCAGGGAGCGGTCTGGTGGAACTTTGGTTCTGGTGCCACCGCCTCGGCATGGTACAGTACCGCGACGGGCCCACTCGGTTGTCCTGGCTGACGCTTGTTGATGTCATGCAGGACCTCCAGGTGGGTGCCACCGCACCTGCTGCACTTCTTTTTCAAGCGGCACTCAGCTGCTAGGTGGCTGCGCGTGCAGCGGAAGCAGCGGCGGTGGTCCTTGACCCACTGGCTCACATCATCCGTGGTCAGCTTCTTGAAATCTTCGCACTGATAGAGCCGATGTTCTCCCTCACAGTACTGGCACTCAATCTTCCACTGGTCCTCTTTCGTCGAGGGGGTGTTGTGGTTCTGGTGCTGCGGTACTGACTCTGATTGGTGCATGACAGTCACCGATCTTCTTCCATCATTTATTCTCCTGGGTCCCTCTCTGGAGCTTGGCGTGCTCCTCCCGAACGTGTCCAGTCGTAGGCTGCTGACTTCTCTCGCCAGGAAGTCGGCCAAGTCTAGGAGGGATGGTTCTGGACCGTTAGGATCACGGTGATCTCTTTGCCGCCTGAAGCGCTCCTGTCTGGCGGGCGGCAGCTTCTCTAAGATCCTCTCGACGTTAGAGTTGGCGTATAGCTCATGCCTGCCCTTTTCCCGTTGCGCTCCCAGCATCCCTACCAGGGACTGCACTTTGATTGACAGGTCGTCTAGTGAGCGATTGTCTGTGGCTGGGGGTAAGCGGTCAATATGTCTTATCTCTTCTATTACGTAATCCCATATACGTCCATATCTCTGGTCCAGCGCCGCTAGGGCCGCTGTGTATGGTGTCGAAGAGGTGGCATAGGCCAGCGCTATATTGTGCGCCCGCGGTACTTTCAGGTGCTTCAGTAATATTGCATACTTGTGGCGTTCATCAGCGACATCCACCATCATTGTCTCTAAGCACATCCGGAGCTCCGTGTACTGTGCTCGACTCTCATAGGCGAAGTCTGGAAATGACGGCGTGGCAATGTATGACGCTGTGGGTGACTGATACATCGGTGAGCGTTGGGGGAGAGGCCTCCTAGGCGAGTCTCCTCTTGCGTGTCGTCTTGGGCTGGTACTTGGTGGGTACCGAAGGTCGGGTACCCAGGTGCTGTTCCTCGGGGCTGGCGGTGCGTCAAACTCACCCGTGAGTTGAGTCGGGGGTTTGTAGCACAGGGCCTCGGGGCTGACTTCTGGGCTGTACTGGACCTCCTGGTCCTGAGTATGTTGCTGCTGGTCGGGGCTGTACTGGGCCTCCTGGGCCAGAGCACGTTGCTGCTGGTCGGCTTGACACTCCTCCTCTTCCTCCTCCTCTTCCTCTGCTAGGACCTGGAGTCTTCTGTTCAGTCTCTCGGCGTGGTTCGGTTCTGTACCCCGGTTGCTAGGTCTCGTATGGACCGGCTGGGGAGGGGGTTCGGAGACGTCGACAGGATCCTCCTGTAGGCGGGGTCCCGGGTCGCTTCGTCGGGTAGGGGAATGTGTCCTAGACCCATGTCTTGACGACCTCTGAGAGCTCCGTGCGGAGTGAGGGGGTGTCGCCATGGCAACCAGTTTGTCCATCAGCTCCGCCTGCAGCCGGTCGCGCTCTGCCTCGCGCCGGGCATGGGCTGCGTCGCGCGCTGCTTCGCGCTGGGCATTGGCGATGTCGCGCTGCGCATTGGCGCTGGCTTGGGCAGCGTCGCGCTGTGCGTTGGCGACGTCGCGCTGGGCATTGGCGCTGGCATGGGCAGCGTGGAGCTGTGCATTTGCGGCGGCGTGCTGTGCATTTGCGGCGGCGTGCTGTGCATCGGCGCGGCTTCTCTCAATGTTCTCTTCTGTCTGGAGGCGTCTGGTCTCCAGCCTTATGCGGTCGTCTTCACTCCTTTGTTGCGCCTGGAAGCGCTCTCGCTCGCCTGCAAACTGTTCGCGCTCGCGCGTCTGTTGCGCTTGAAGTCGATCGCGTTCGGTGGAGGCTGCCAGGGTGGCGATGAGTGCCTGCGCCAGCATCTTGTCCGCCTCGCTGGGGGAAGACGCCGTTCGGGGCGATCGGCTCCCGGCAGTACTGGTTGGAGATCCGTTCTCCTGTTGCGTACCGAGGAGATCCGTCTCCTGGGTGCGCGTCTCTTTAGGGTTGTCTTCCTCCCGGAGCTGATCGGGGGCTATTTCTTCGGTATTGTCTGGGGGTAAAGTCGTGTCAGTTCCCTCCTGGTCCCCACCGTGAGCTTGGTCAGTTACATTAGCACCCACTAGGGCCTCTGTGGTCGGGGTAACCTGGTTGTTAAGGTCAGACATAATTTTACTTTCTACTTTTTCCGCGTTTAACTTCCCTTTAAAGCTAGGTATTGGACTGACAGAGTATGCCTCTAGGTAGGGAGGTGGCTGCCGTCTGCGCTGCGGGCGATCTAGCTTAGGAGAACCGTTTGTGGAGTGTTCGTCATCGGCCATGTCAATATTAATATTATATTAATATTACGCTAATTATTCTCCGGCTATCGAAGGACCAATTGTAACTGAGGGGTACAATTCCCTGACTGTATTAATCAAGTACTGATATCATTAAATCACTACCGTCTATGTACTCCTGGCCAATACTGTACATAAGTATATTAGATTAGAACACTCCCACAATAACACGGTTTTCCACACAAAATACTTGTTTACAATATTTATTACATAAAGAATAGTATTACATAATATACTTTGCTTAGATTGCGCTTATAAGGCAAATAGAATGTGCAGGTTAATCAATAATGGATATTAAGGATTATCTCTATGGTTATTCTGGGATAGGGGGTACTACCGGTTGTAAGCCAGCAGAGGGGGCCAAAGCTCTATGCAAGTCCAGGGTTCAAGGAGGCGATGTCACCCCTGTGTCAGCGGGGATAGGCAGCCTGGTCCCAGGTTGCGCGCCTTGCAGGTGAAAGCCGTGGGGTCTCTGGTACGACAAAGATGGGCTTGAGTGATGTCCCCACGGGCACGTGGATCCCACAGCCGTGGGTGTAGGCGGTTCTCTGCTTCCAGCAGCTTGGTGAAGAATGAAGAATAATAATCCTTGCCGGAGAGTAGCACTGCTGGCGGGGTGTAAATCCTCCGTGGTGCTGCTGCTGGTCCGGTGTAGATATCCTCCGGTGCGGTAGTGCACGGTTGACCTTGACGTTACTATCCTTATTAGCACGGGCAATAAGTGCTCTATGTAGACGCACAATTACTCACTCCACGTGGTCTTTGACTCGTAATGAAGGTTTACTAATAAATAGAGAACGATACGACAAACAGACGTATTAGGATAACACAAGACTATATTGGGGCAATGCGAGCCCTGCTCTGCCCACGTTGCGTAGTGGGTGAGACGTTGCTTGGATAACTGAACCAGACTGAACTGAAGGCGAACTGAAAGGGAACTGCAAGGGGGGTTCTACATTTCTTGCGCCCTATTTATATGTACCGTGGACAAATAGTGCCATTCTGCTTTCGGTAGCCGTATTAGTGGGCAGAAGCTGGGCATGTACAGACATATCTCGTCGGTACCTTTGAAGTCAGCTCGAGGGGGTAAGGCAGTGGCGCCGGGGGATCGCTTCCAATAGGAGAACGAATATTATGGTCTGTCCTGCTACCAGGTAAAGGGATATTCCGTATATATTGTACAAGGAATATACAGGGGATATCAAACGATATGCAAATACTATACATGGGATCTCAGGCAATAAATATATATATTCGGTTTAATCTGACCCTTTGTAACAGTATGAATAGTCCGATCAAAAGGAGTAAGGTGATGACGAAACTTAAGAAAGAAGAGGCGCAGGTTATCTTCTTACAAGAAACACATCTAATATCACAAGAACATGAAAAGCTGAAGAGATTCGGGTATGATAATTTGTTTTATAGTTCTTTTAAACAGAACCTTAGAAGAGGAGTAGCTATACTAATTAAGAACACAGTGAAGTTTGAAATGATCAGGGAAATAAGGGATAAAGAGGGGAGGTATGTAATGGTCAAGGGGAAAATGTAAGGTCAAATGGTAACACTAGTGAATGTGTATGCTCCACCAGAAAGTGAGAAATATCTATTTGAAACAATCTTTGATATCATAGCGATGGAAGGGGAAGGGGTCCTAATCTGTACAGGTGATTTTGATGTAGTTCTGAACTATGACATAGACACGACAAGCACAAAGAAATGGAGGACAAACATTAGCAAATATATGAATATACAAATGGCAGAATTAGAAATCATGGATATATGGAGAGAAATGCACACACTAGACAGAGAATACACACATTATTCACATCCACACACAACATATTCAAGGATAGACTATTTTCTCATGACAACAGGGGACAGATACAGGGTAGAAGACTGCAGGATAGGGGTAACGGACATATCAGACCATAGCGCAATATATCTGACAGTGAATCTTAAAAGTAGGCGGAGAAATACAGTTTTGAGACTGAATGTAGGTGTAACTGAGGGGTACAATTCCCTGACTGTATTGATAAGTATGGTATCATTAAACCACTACCGTCTTATGTACATTACTACTGGCCATACAGTACACAGGTATCTTATGGTGAACACTTCCCACAATGACTCGGTTCCACACAAAACTGGATTTAAGTATTTATTAGCAGCAATGATAGTACATAATATACTTTACTTTAGATGCGCTTATAAGGCAAAGGAATGTGCGTAGGCAAATCAATAACGTATGTCCATTCTCATATTACGCAGGAGATAATAATACAACCTGAATCTTAGGAATTATATCTATGGTACTCTGGTAATATAGCGGGAGATACTGGTAGGGTCCCTCCGGTCGTAAGCCAGCAAGGGGAGAGGATTTGTCGGTAGTAGAGTCTGGGTCAACGATGATAAGGAGACTCCAAGTACAGGAGACGGTGCAATAAGATCTTGATCCGCAGACGAATACAGCTGTTCTCCGTAGCATGCAGCTCCGCATGGAAGAAAGCTAGCCGGCCTCAGGCTTCTGAGAGGCGGACTCGACGTGGCTCCTCACAGGGTAAATCCCACACAATTGTGGGTGTCGGCGATTCTCCGCTCCATCAATTACAGGACCAAAAGCAAATATAATCCAGCCGAAAAGGGCTATGGACATAATCCACACGGTCCTCGTCTAGGGCCCCTCGGGTGAAAGCGCCATGGTAAGCAGCCCAGCCTGGATAAGCACTCTAGCTGGTACGAGGAAATGTTGGTGATGCTGGTCACTGTAGAACGGTAGCCGCACGATACACTATACACAAATAGACTATTACTGACTTAATAGAATCGGTCGAACTCGACGGTACAGCGTTAAACTCTGATACTTCAGTTATTAATTCGCATGCGGTCTCAATGCTCTATTTGGGGCCAAACAGGCCATACTTCACCGCACGTTGTATCGTGGGTAAGGCTTCAACTTATTGGGTAACTCTACTTCTGTATTCACCTGCGCCGTATTTATACGTTAGGTGAACAAACTAGTACCAGCTTTATTCCTGTCTCATATCCTTGCGCAGAACCGTTCATGTCCAGGCAAGTCCCCGGCGGTGACTTTGAACCAGACCTTGGAGGTATGGCAATGGCGCATGGTGGACCGCTGTCCAATAGGAGAATGAAATATTATGGTCTGTACTAGGCTAAAGGGATATTCTGTGTATATGTACAAGGAATATACCAGGGATATCAAACGATATACAAATATTATGCAATATATATCAATCAATAAATATATATATTCGGTTTAATCTGATCCTTCGTAACAGCCGCCTCCTAATTAGTCCCACCTAATTAGATAAGCAGAGACAGATTAACCGCACTGTCCACTACTCAATGTCTGTTGGGAGGGTAGGGCAGTTCACAAAGTCAGGGGGTCATGGTCGTCATCAATAATATCGGGGAGCCTTGGCAACTCTATTAGCCTCGCCACGGGTCGGGTGTAGATCCGCCCTTGGACGAGCACTTCTGCCACTCTGACCTTTCCGTCGGCACCGGCGATCACTTTGCTTACGCGGCCGGCCGGCCACATAGCTCGGGGTAGTGACTGGTCGATAATCATGACGACTGTTCCTTCTGTCAAATTGTCTCTCTCTTTCACCCATTTCTGGCGGGTCTGTAGAGACGGTAGATAGTGGAGTAGGAAACTGTTCCAAAACTTGTCAGCCAATACTTGACTGTACCTCCACATTCTTCGGCCGTTCGCTTCTTCAGGCCTGTACACTGTCTGTGGTAGCGCAGGGTCCAGCCGCCCCATCAAGAGAGTGTTGGGGGTGACTGGGTCGACATCTGCTACATCACTTGAGACGTAACCGAGGGGCTTTGAGTTCAATACTCCCTCGATCTCCGTGAGGACTGTCGTTAGGACTTCTTCCGCCACGGTCTGGGCCCCAAGCACGGCGTACAGGGCTGTCTTTATTGAACGTACTTCTCATTCCCAAGTTCCACCGAAGTGAGGTGCATTCGGGGGATTAAACTGGAAATCAATCTGGTATGGAGCGAGGTGGGTCTTAAGTTCTGGGCCCATAGCTTGGAAGCTCTCTCTCAGCTCTCTTTCTCCGCCTTTGAAGTTTGTCCCGTGATCAGACAATAATATAGACGGTTTCCCTTTCGGCGATGTGAATCTTCGGAAGGCCATAAGGAATGAGTCTGTGCTCATGGTTGGAAGGAGTTCTATGTGCATCGCTCGGGTGGTCATGCATTTGAATACAATACCCCACCGCTTCTCTGTCCCTCTTCCTTTCTTTACATACAGCGGGCCGAAACAGTCCATACCGGTGGAGTGAAAAGGCTTGTCGCCGAGTCGGAGGCGACAGGGGGGTAGGTCAGCCATCCGGGGTATACTGGGCTGTGCTCGCCATTTACGACAGTCTAGACAAGTCCGCTGGAAACGTCGTACTGCTTCTCTCCCTTGCAGTATCCAATAACGACGTCTGATCTCCGCGAAGACTCTCTCTGCCCCGGCGTGATGCACGTCCTCGTCGTATTTCTTTATGATAAGCTCTGTGACCTTGTGTCGGCTGTTTAAGACTATCGGGTACTTGACGTCATCCGGTAAGTCTGGAGCTCTCCTCAGACGACCACCCACTCTGATGAGATTATGGGCGTCGCTCTCGGGGGCTAGGTGGAGCAATCTGCTGTCTGACGGGACGGGCTTTGCTCCCTGTAGACAGTCTAGCTCGTCGGGGAACGAGTCTCTCTGGGCTCGCTGTAGGAGAAGAAGTTCTGCTTCTTCGTAGTTAGCTGCAGTAATGTCAGTAGTGGGCTGAACCTCTGGGTGGTGCCACAGGAATGTCTTTAGCTGCGCACTCTCAAGGGTGAGGCAGTCGTCTATGTTGGGGTCTGTGGGGACGAGTGTGTGTGTCAACCCACAGAACATAGATTTCTTGTTCTCTGCCTCCTCTTCACTCGCCTCCTTGTTCTTTGCACCGGGATGGTGAGTTCACGTTGGATTAACGTGGCGAGTTGCGCTCCTGCTAGGGCTGCGCAGAGCTCTAGACGCGGGATAGATTGTTGCTTGCGTGGGGCTATTCTTGAGCGAGCCAGGATGAAAGCAGTATGTATTTCTCCTCCCTCCTCTCGGGCACGCAAGTAGGCCACCGAACCGTAGGCTACTTCGGAGGCGTCGCTGAAGACGTGCAGGTCCATCTGGCACGTCTCCGGCCTCACTGTGGGTGGGATGTAGCTGCGGCGTATGTTGACACCTGGGAGTGAGCTGAGTTCTGTCTCCCACTCTCTCCATGTGGAGGCAACGTGTTCGGGTATGGGGTCGTCCCAGCCCTGGTCCTTGTCCCATAACGCTCTTACAATCATCTTTGCCCTGGTGGTGTAAGGTAGAATACATCCCAACGGGTCATATTGTCTGGCGAGTGTTCTGTATACACTCCGTCTTGTGGTCGGTAGTGCAGTCGACCTTCCCTGCTCCTTGGTCAGGGGTGTGTGTTTATAATGGAGCGAGTCTGTTTTGAAGCGCCAGACTAGTCCTAATGTAATTTCTTGGGCTTCTCCTGGGATGGTCGCCATCCAGGTCTCGCTGCTTGCTGCCTTGTCCTCTGGGGAGAGGCTGCGCAATACTTGAGGGTCGCTGCTGGCCCACTGCCGGAGATCAAAGCCGCCTTTGATCAGGGAGGCGCGGAGCTTGAGTAGGAGGGCCTCGGCTTCTTCTGGCGTCGAGACGCTTTGCAGACAGTTGTCTACGTAGAAACTATTTCCTACACTTTGTCGGACCTCTTCATCAGCTGCTGGGTCCTCTGCGACGTGTTTTTGCAGTGCAAACGTAGCACAGCATGGGCTGCATGTGGTTCCGAAAGGGAGGACTTCCCATTGATAGATGGCTGGTTGCTCGTCCCCGATCCTCTCTCTCCATAGGAACCACAGCAGGGGCTTGTCCTCCTCCACTAGTCGCACCTGCAGGAACATCCCTTTGATGTCGCCGCTGATGGCCACCTTGTCTTGGCGGAAACGTAGTAACACGCCTAGTAGAGAGTGCCGAGTGTTGGGCCGGGCAAAAGCTCTTTATTCAGATTTTGTGATCCGATCTGGTAGCTGCAGTTGAACACAATACGATCCTTGCCGTTGTGTTGGACTTTGTGGTGCGGCACGTACCATGATTCGGTCGTCTGATCGGCCTCTTTAATGTCAATTTTCTTTATGTGTCCCGCTGTGATTAGCTTGTCAATCTCAGCGCGGTACACAGTCTCTTGAGCGGGGTCTCTGGCTAGGCGCCGCTCTGTGTTCAATAGATACCGCTCCGTCGCTTCTTTTGGGGCGTGGAAGGTAGGCATACCCTCTCGCCTCAGGAGTGGAGTTGCGTATCTCATCACTCCGTTGACTTTGACTCTCTTTGTCCCCCGCTCGAGGAGGGCTATAGCATAAATGTCTTCCTTGGAACGAATGTCTTTCTTTTCGTTCTTAAAGGGCATTGTCTCTAGTGTCCATAGCCTCTCGACATGCTGTAGGAGGGTGGTGTCTTCTTCTGTCACTCTGGAGTGGAGGCAGCTAGTGGCTGCTGTTCGGTTAGGAGACCTAGCGAGGGGGCCTTGTAGTGTCCATCCTAGGCGGGTCTCGACTGCTGCAGGACAGCCTCTGGGCCCTGTGTGGACCCGGTCCATCGGGACGATGAGGTCTGCATGGTTGGAGCCTATCAGCAGGGTCGGGGTGGCACCGTCTATGAGCGGTATAGGTAGTTGACGCAGGTGCACATATTTATCCATCAGCTTGGCGATGGGGTAGGTGTACTGCGACAGGCCTATGTCTTGGCTGGTGAAAGCGTTAGTGATCCTATACCGTCTCTCTGGCTGCCCGCTTGCTGCGATAGTGAAGGAGACATTCTCGCCCTTTATAGTCTTTAGGTCTCTTCTTATTGTCCGAATCGTCATCTGGTCTTCGCTCCCCCGCAGCCCCAGCTGGGCCGCAGCGGACGCGAGGAGAAGGGTCTTCTCTGACCCGTCGTCAAGGACGGCGTAGGTGTCCATGACCTTGTCTTGGTAACTCAATGTTACGCGGACCACCTTTAAGAGGACCCGGGCACCCCCGCTGCTGGCGGGGTCAATGTACATAACACTTGCCTTTGTGCTGCTTGAGGGTGCAGGCTTTCTTCTGTTACTGTCATGTAGGACGTCTAAGTGGGCTCCGTCACACCGACTACACCTCTTCTTTAAGCGGCAATCGGCTGCCATGTGACTGCGCGCACATCGGTAACAGCGTCGGTTGGACTTTATCCATTGACTCACCTCGTCGGCGGTCATCTTCTTGAACGTGTCACAGTGTGACAGCCAGTGTTCCTTTTCGCAGTACGGGCACAC
This sequence comes from Notolepis coatsorum, assembly GCF_963971535.1. Classification (NCBI taxonomy): domain Eukaryota; kingdom Metazoa; phylum Chordata; class Actinopteri; order Aulopiformes; family Paralepididae; genus Notolepis; species Notolepis coatsorum. The sequence goes on along the minus strand of NC_140174.1, from coordinate 78,083,410 downwards.
CATCTTCCACTTCTCTTTCATCGAGGGGGTACTGTGGTTCTTGTTGCTCGGTACTGATTCTGCTTGGTGCATGACGGTCACCAATCTGCGGCCATCGTTTGCTCTCCTAGGTCCCTCTCTGGAGCTTGGTGTGCTCCGCACGAACGTATCCAACCGTAGGCTGTTGACTTCTCTCGCCAGGAAGTCGGCTAGGTCTAGGAGGGATGGCTCGGGACCGTTAGGATCACGGTGGTCTCTTTGCCGCCTGAAGCGCTCTTGTCGGGCGGGCGGAAGCTTCTCTAAAATCCTCGACATTAGAGTTTGCGTACAGTTCGTGCATACCCTTTTCCTTTTGCGCCCCCAGCATCCCTACCAGGGATTGTACCTTGATAGACAGGTCATCTAGTGAGCGATTGTCTGTGGCTGGGGGTAGACGGTCAATATTCCTTATCTCTTGTATTACGTAGTCCCATATGCGTCCATATCTTTGGTCGAGTGCTGCTAGAGCCGCGGTGTATGGGGTAGTAGAGGTGGAATATGCCAGCGCTATATTGTGCGCTCGGGGCACCTTGAGGTGCTTGAGTAGGATAGCATATTTGTACGGTTCATCAGCTACATCGGACATCATTGTCTCTAAGCACATTCGTAGCTCTGTGTACTGTGCTCTGTTCTCGTGTGTGAAGTCCGGGAACGTCGGTGTGCCAAGGTACGATGCCATGGATGGCTGGCACATCGGTGAGCGTTGGAGGAGAGGCCTCCTAGGCGTGTCTCCTCTTACGTGTCGTGGTGGGCTGGTACCTGCTGGGTACCAAGGCCCGCATACCCAGGTGCTGTTCCTTGGGGCTGGTCGTGCGTCAAGCTCACCCGTGAATTGAGTCGGGGTCTGTAGCGCAGAGCCGCGGGGGTAAAGCCTGGGCTGTACTGGACCTCCTGGTCCTGTGGAGTACTGTGATGCTGTTGGGCTTGACTCTCCTCCTCTCCCTCTTCTTCTTCCTCTGGCAGGTCATCTAGATCCTGTAGTCGTCTATTTTGTTATGGTTTGTAACCGACCCCAATCGCACAACACAAGACAGGTATGAGAGTAAGCCAAGAACTGGGCATTTATTGAATACAACAGAAAAGCGGCACTGTCCCTTTAAGGGAGAACACAAAATTACTGGAACAAGGAATTAGGGCAATGTGCCTTTAAGAGGCGAGCAGGCTAAGGGGCTAAGGCTAAAGGAACAGGGCCAGGGCAAAGGACAGGGCAGGAACAGGGGCACTGGAGAGGGGAACAAGGACAAAGGCCCGGGGAGGCGGGCTGGAGACTGGGACAGAGAAAACAGGGTAAAGGCCTTGGACAGGGCGAGGGCCAGAGCTGCTTACAGGGATGGCGTAGGAGCGCGCAGGCTAGACATCTGGAGTGGAGCGAGTCGGCTTGGAGAACGCGCCGGTTCGGAGAGCGCGCCGGCTCGGAGAGACGCATCCTCCCGTAGAGAATTAGAGAGCGATGCGCGTCTGGAGTAGTAGCGCGCCGGCTAGAAGTCTGGAGTGGTGCGCGTCGGCTTGGAGAACGCGCCGGTTCGGAGAGCGCGCCGGCTCGGAGAGACGCATCCTCCCGTAGAGAATTAGAGAGCGATGCGCGTCTGGAGTGGAGCGCGTCTGCTGTAGGAGCGCGTCTGCGCGGGGTCTGGAGTGGAGCGCGTCTGCTGTAGGAGCGCGTCTGCTGTAGGAGCGCGTCTGCGCGGGGTCTGGAGTGGAACACTGGAATACCTCCCGTAGAGAATTAGAGAGCGCAGGCTGTGTCCCACTCCAGGCAAACGGCGACAGGTGGCGATGGCTTGCACCTCGTCTCACGCCGGAGATGAAACAGCATACAGAATACAGAAACAGATACCGATAGGGAATCTCCCGTAGGAGCTTACAGATAGAGAACGACCCGACGAGGACTGGGGGGGAGATCGAGGTATTTAAAGCCCACTGGGGCGCTAATTAGAACACACATCAGGTGCGAGATGGTAATTGATACTTGACCTAGAAGTGTGTGTTCGGCACGGACCAATCAAACACATAATGAAAGGTAGTCCAAGGGTGTGGGCTGCTGAAGAGCAGACGAGAGTAAACGAACGCGAGGGTGAGGGCTGGAGAGGTGAGGAGACAGGGAATTAAAGGCCCAGGGAACAGGAATTAAAGGTCCAGGGAAGAGGCGAACCTCACAGTAACGACAACGCGAGGGTGGGGGCTGGTGAGGTGAGGAGACAGGGAATAAAAGTCCAGGGAACAGGAATTAAAGGTCCAGGGAAGAGGCGAACCTCACAGTACCCCCCCCTCCACGGGAGCCACCGGGCGACCCAAAAATACAGACAGAGTGGCAGGGGACATAAACAAGGCAACAAACAAAAATTACTGGGCCATGCTAGCAGGGGAAGCTACACCAAAAGTGGAGGCCATGCAGAGGGACCGGGTTAGCTGCCTGGGCATGGCTAGCTACAGGGCCTATGCTAGCTGCAAGGGCTGCATTAACATAGAGGCTGTGCTAGCAGCCGGGGCCAAGCTAGCAGACTGGGGCCATGCCGGTAGTAGGGGCCTGGCAAGCTGCAGGGGAGCTAACGAGGCAACTGAGAAGCTAACAAGGCTAACAGGGAAGCAAACAGGGAAGACTTAACAAGCTAACAGGGGAGCTATAAAAGGCAAACTCAACATACACTGTCTGTGCTGGCTGGGGTCGTCGACTGGTCGGGTCGTACTGTTATGGTTTGTAACCGACCCCAATCGCACAACACAAGACAGGTATGAGAGTAAGCCAAGAACTGGGCATTTATTGAATACAACAGAAAAGCGGCACTGTCCCTTTAAGGGAGAACACAAAATTACTGGAACAAGGAATTAGGGCAATGTGCCTTTAAGAGGCGAGCAGGCTAAGGGGCTAAGGCTAAAGGAACAGGGCCAGGGCAAAGGACAGGGCAGGAACAGGGGCACTGGAGAGGGGAACAAGGACAAAGGCCCGGGGAGGCGGGCTGGAGACTGGGACAGAGAAAACAGGGTAAAGGCCTTGGACAGGGCGAGGGCCAGAGCTGCTTACAGGGATGGAGTAGGAGCGCGCAGGCTAGACGTCTGGAGTGGAGCGCGTCGGCTTGAAGAGCACGCCGGCTCGGAGAGCGCGCCGGCTCGGAGAGACGCATCCTCCCGTAGAGAATTAGGAAGCGATGCGCGTCTGGAGTAGTAGCGCGCCGGCTAGAAGTCTGGAGTGGTGCGCGTCGGCTTGGAGAACGCGCCGGTTCGGAGAGCGCGCCGGCTCGGAGAGACGCATCCTCCCGTAGAGAATTAGAGAGCGATGCGCGTCTGGAGTAGTAGCGCGCCGGCTAGAAGTCTGGAGTGGTGCGCGTCGGCTTGGAGAACGCGCCGGTTCGGAGAGCGCGCCGGCTCGGAGAGACGCATCCTCCCGTAGAGAATTAGAGAGCGATGCGCGTCTGGAGTGGAGCGCGTCTGCTGTAGGAGCGCGTCTGCGCGGGATCTGGAGTGGAGCGCGTCTGCTGTAGGAGCGCGTCTGCTGTAGGAGCGCGTCTGCGCGGGGTCTGGAGTGGAACACTGGAATACCTCCCGTAGAGAATTAGAGAGCGCAGGCTGTGTCCCACTCCAGGCAAACGGCGACAGGTGGCGATGGCTTGCACCTCGTCTCACGCCGGAGATGAAACAGCATACAGAATACAGAAACAGATACAGATAGGGAATCTCCCGTAGGAGCTTACAGATAGAGAACGACCCGACGAGGACTGGGGGGGAGATCGAGGTATTTAAAGCCCACTGGGGCGCTAATTAGAACACACATCAGGTGCGAGATGGTAATTGATACTTGACCTAGAAGTGTGTGTTCGGCACGGACCAATCAAACACATAATGAAAGGTAGTCCAAGGGTGTGGGCTGCTGAAGAGCAGACGAGAGTAAACGAACGCGAGGGTGGGGGCTGGAGAGGTGAGGAGACAGGGAATTAAAGGCCCAGGGAACAGGAATTAAAGGTCCAGGGAAGAGGCGAACCTCACAGTAACGACAACGCGAGGGTGGGGGCTGGTGAGGTGAGGAGACAGGGAATAAAAGTCCAGGGAACAGGAATTAAAGGTCCAGGGAAGAGGCGAACCTCACATATTTAGCCTCTCCGCGGTATAGACCGGTTCTTCCCTGTAGCTGGGTCTCGCTTGGACCGGTCGGGGAAGGGGTTCGGAGAGGGGTATAGGCTCTCTCTGGTGGTCGGGCTCAGGGTCGCTTGATCGGGTAGGGGAGGGTGCCCTTGACCCTTGTCTTGACGAGGCCCTGGAGCCCCGTGCGGAGGGAGGGGGGGTTGCCCTGGTAATCAGCTGCTCCATTATCTGCGCTTGTAATCGGTCGCGCTCTGCTTCTCTTTGGGCACTCTTCGGTTTAATCTGATCCTTCGTAACAGTAGGACTATTAAATAACAAAGGTTTGGTTAACGAAGTAAAAGGAGACATAATTAGATACAGAGAAGAAAATGATAATGGAGAGGTAGACCCAAACATTTTATGGGATGCACTAAAGGTAGTAATACGTGGAAAATTGATAGCAAAGACGGCATTACTCAAGAAGGCCAGAATAGAGACATACCAGAACTTGATAAAGAAACTGAAAGAATTAGAGAAATAACACCAAAGCTCAAAGAACCAAAAGACACTTAGAAAGGTAAAGGAAGTTAGAGGAAAGATCAACAAAGAACTGCTGACAGAAATAGAGAAGAAAGCTAGTGTGAGAATGGGTTTAGGCAGAGCCCAATAGCTGAACACAGGAGAAGAGAGAATGGAGCGTTTTAGGGTGTTTTAATAATATCCCCCAAGCAGACAGTTGAACAGTCAGGAATGTGCAACAGACAGGTATTGGGAATGTTTCTTGTAGGGATGAGGACAGGTGCACTCAGACACAGGTCTGTGTCGAAAGAGAGCAGGAGCACTCCTTGTGCAGCACGAGATGTCCAGGCAGGGAGGTGCACTGGAGCGGAGGTCCTGGGCACAAGAAAAACAAGATTAGGGCAAGGAATAATCACAAGAGCAGGTTAGCAGGGCTTCAGGCTGAGTCGTCGTACCTAGGTAACTAGAATAACACCACGATGAGGTCTGGTCAGAATCTGCCAGTAGATGTAGTGTCTTGCTGATCAGGGGATGAGGTACAGCTGTGTTGAGTGAGGTGCCTGGCAGCGTGTGAATCAGGGGATGAGGTACAGCCGTGTGGAGTGAGGAGCTTGACAGTGTGTGAAGGGGTGCTGCCCATATATGGGTGTGAGGCTTCCGTTGTGAAAGTGGGAGAGGATGAGGAGGAGTGAAGAAGGTGTGGGGTTTCCATGGTGAATGTGGGGGGAGGATGAGGAGGAGTGAAGAAGGCTCTCGCCGTGATTATGACAGGACCCCCCCCCTCTACGGGTGCCTCCTGGCGGCCCTCCAGGCTTGCCAGGGTTGGCCTGATGGAAGTCCCGGATGAGGTCCGGGTCCAGAACCATCTGGCGGGAGACCCAGCTGCGTTCCTCTGGGCCGTAGCCCTCCCAGTCGACCAGGTACTGGTAGCTGCGGCCGCGTCGCCGCACCACCAGCAACTGCCGGACAATGTAGGCCAGGTGGTCATCAATGACCAGCGGAGGGGGAGGCTCTGGAGCTGGGGGAGACAGGGGGCTGGAGACCACCGGCTTTAGCTGGGAGACATGGAAGGAGGGGTGAATTCGCATATGGGAGGGAAGCTGGAGTTTGACGACAGAGGGGTTAATGAGGATCTTGTAGGGACCAACAAAACGGGGGGTGAGTTTTCGGGAAACTGATTTGAGTGGCAGGTCCCGAGATGAGAGCCAAACCATCTGACCTAGTTGATAGTCGGGGGCCGGGGTCCGGTGGCGGTCGGCGAAATGGCGGTGCTGGTCAGCAGAGCGGAGAAGCGCGGCCCTCGTGTCCTCCCAAATCCTCCTGCAGCGGCGAAGGTGTTCCTGCACCGAGGGAACAGCGATCTCCTCCTCCTGTGCAGGGAACAGTGGGGGTTGGTAGCCCAGAGGGGACTCGAAAGGGGACTGACCTGTGGCCACGGAGGACAAAGAGTTGTGGGCGTACTCGATCCACGGCAGGAAAGCACTCCAGCCGGAGGGGTCCCAGGTCGTTAGGCAGCGGAGGGCTGACCCCAGGTCCTGGTTGGCCCGCTCCGACTGGCCGTTGGTCTGTGGGTGGTATCCGGAGGAGAGACTGGCCGTGGCCCCCAGGGCCCGACAGAAGGCCTTCCAGACCTGGGAGATGAATTGAGGGCCCACCGATGAGATGATGTCCACCGGGATCCCGTGGAAGCGGAAGACGTGGAGCACCATCAGGTCCGCGGTCTCTGAAGCAGAGGGGAGTTTGGGGAGAGCAACAAAGTGCACGGCCTTCGAAAAACTGTCGACAATAGTGAGAATGACTGTGTTACCATGTGAGGGGGGCAGACCGGTGACGAAGTCCAGGGCGACGTGCGACCAGGGCCGACCGGGAACAGGGAAGCCTTTCCACGAGCACAGGCGGTGCATGCAAGGACGAAGGCGCGGGTGTCCTCCCTCATGGAGACCCACCAGAAGTGCCGCTTCAGCAGGGACAGGGTAAGGTCGATCCCAGGATGACAGGCGAACCGGGAGCGGACAAGGCCGGGAACAAAAAGCTGGTTAAGTGGACCGTTACCTGGATCAGACTGGACGCGCTGAGCCTCCCGGACGACGGACTGGATCTCCCAGGTGGCAGAGCCCACCAAGCAGGAGGAGGAGAGGATGGTGTCAGGGTGTGCGGGCCCCCCTTCGGGGACAAACTGCCGGGAGAGGGCATCTGGCTTGGTGTTCTTGGAGCCTGGCCTGTAGGTCAGGGTGAAATTGAACCTGGCGAAGAACAGCGCCCAGCGGGCCTGGCGGGAGTTCAGGCGCTTGGCCGTCTGGACGTAGGCGAGTTTCTTATGGTCCGTCCAGACCAGGAAGGGGATCTCTGAGCCCTCCAGCCAGTGCCTCCATTCCTCTGGGGCCAGCTTGACTGCCAGGAGCTCCAGGTTTCCAATGTCGTAGTTGACCTCTGCTGGGGTCAGGCGGCGAGAGAAGAAGGCGCAGGGGTGCAGTCTCTGGTCGAGAGCGGAGCGTTGGGAGAGAACCGCCCCCACTTCGGTACTAGTGGCGTCCACCTCCACCATGAACTGGCGGGACGCATCCGGCTGGACGAGGATCGGCGCGGAGGTGAAGCGCCGGTGCAGCTCGGCGAAGGCGGAGTCCACCTTGTCAGACCAGACGAAGGGCATGGAGGGCGAGGTGAGTTGGGTAAGGGGTGCAGCGACCCGGCTGTAGTCCCTGATGAAACGCCGGTAGACGTTAGCAAACCCCAGGAAGCGTTGGAGCTGCTTGACGTTGGTGGGCCGGGGCCAGTCGGACACCGCCTTGATCTTCTGGGGGTCCGCCCGGATCCGGCCGCTCTCTATGATGTAGCCAAGGAACCCGATGGAGGAGACGTGGAACTCACACTTCTCCGCCTTGATGAACAGCTTGTTCTCCAGTAGGCGTTGGAGGACCCGGCGGACATGCTGGACGTGCTCCTCCATAGAGCGGGAAAAAATCAGAATGTCATCCAAATAAACAAAAAGAGAGCGGTTAAGGACATCACAGAGAACATCATTGACAAGGGCCTGGAAGACAGCAGGGGTGTTGGTCAGCCCAAAGGGCATTACCTTGTACTCGAAGTGACCGAGCGGGGTCTTAAAGGCCGTCTTCCATTCGTCCCCCTCTCGGACACGGACAAGGTGATAGGCATTCCTGAGGTCCAGCTTCGTGAAAATGGTGGCACCTTGCAGGGGTTCAAAAGCAGAGTTAATCAATGGCAGGGGGTACTTGTTATTGATCGTGATGTTATTGAGACCCCGGTAGTCAATACAGGGGTGAAGGGAGCCATCCTTCTTGGAAACGAAAAAGAAACCCGCGCCGACAGGAGAGGAGGAGGGGGTAATAATGCCTGATGCCAGGGATTCGTGGACGTATTTTTCCATGGACTCCCTCTCCGGGCGCGAGAAGTTAAACAGGCGACTAGCGGGGAGCGGGGCTACCGGGAGCAGATCTATAGCACAGTCGTACTGGCGATGAGGTGGTAAGGAGAGAGCCTGTTGTTTACTAAAAACAGCCTCTAAATCATGATAAATAGGAGGAATGGTCAATGGGTTCATTGGGAATGCGAGAACCAGCGACCTCCAGTGGTGGCCAAGCTGATTGTAGACAGGAGGCGTGGCAGTGAGCGCTCCAACTCGTAACCAGGCCTGTTGGCCAGTTTATGACGGGGTTATGTAGTTTTAGCCACGGCATGCCAAGGACAATGGGATTATGGGGGGAGTTAGTGACGTGAAAGCGGATACTCTCACTATGGTTCCCTGACAGTAGGAGGCGGAGAGGCTCGGTGTGGTGAGTTATTCGCGTGAGCAACTTCCTGTTTAACCCGCGAGCGTTGCGGGGAATGAGCAGGGTGTCGGTAGCAATGCGGAAGCGGGAAACTACCCCAGCGTCGATGAGGTTTTCGTCAGTGCCTGAGTCGACCAGTGCGGACAGCGGGAGTGACTGGCCATTGTGACACAGCGTGGCACTGAATTGCATATTTGGAGCGGAGCTGGGGGCAATGTCAAGGCTCGAACAGGCACCCAGCGTCACTGCCGAGCCCTGTTGTTTGGACGAATCGAACATGAAGCAATGGAGTGACCGAGTTGGCCGCAGTACAAACATGCCCCCATCGTGAGTCTGTGACGGCGTTTTCTGGGGGGGAGCCGAGAGCGGTCTAGGTCCATGGGCTCAGAGGAACTATTTTCGGCGCGAACGGTGCGCCCGGCGGGGGGAGAGTGAGGTGAGCTGGTCAATGGAAGGCGAGCGCTGTTAGCCTTTTCTCGGCGACGTTCGAGAAGGCGCGTGTCCAGTTCTCTGGCTAAATAGATTAACTCGTCTAGGGAGTCCGGCTTTTCTTTAGATGCCAATTCATCTTTTAGAACGTCGCTCAGGCCTTGGCGAAAAGCCCCTCGTAATGGCGTGTCACCCCAGTCGGAACCTGCTGCCAGGATATGGAATTCAATTGCGTATTCGCTCACACTGCGGTTTCCTTGGCGGATTGTGAACACTTTGCGCATGTCGTCGATATATGCGGAATATGAATGGCAGAGGAGGGAATTACTGAAGTGGAGAGCGGTCGCCCATTCTAGCGCAGGACCCGTGAGCAGACCCGACAGGTAAGCGACTTTAGACTTCTCACTCTGGAAGGTGTGTGGCTGTTGCCCAAATACTAATGAACATTGAAAAAGAAAGGCTCGACAAGACGTTCCCATCATAACGCTCAGGTGCGGGGACATGGGGCTCTCTGTGCAGGGGAACCGTAGCCACAGGTGGGGCGTCTAGCGAGTCTTGCTGGGTCGTGACGTATGTATCAAAACGGGCACATTGTTTGTCTCGCTCCGCAGAGCTGAGTGTGAGAGCGTTAAGCTGAGCAGTGATTGCATCCATTGAGTGTGAGAGTTGGTTTACCAGAACGGTGTGGCCGTTGACGGTACTCGCGGATTCCCTCTGGAACTTTCTCCATTCCTCAAGCTCGTGTGCAGCTGGGCTCATCATCTTGGTCGTGGTGTTCTGTGAGAATGGGTTTAGGCAGAGCCCAATAGCTGAACACAGGAGAAGAGAGAATGGAGCGTTTTAGGGTGTTTTAATAATATTCCCCAAGCAGACAGTTGAACAGGGAGGAATGTGCAACAGACAGGTATTGGGAATGTTTCTTGGGGGGATGAGGACAGGTGCACTCCCAGTGCAGCTGTGGGCAGAAGACACAGGTCTGTGTCGAGAGAGAGCAGGAGCACTCCTTGTGCAGCACGAGATGTCCAGGCAGGGAGGTGCACTGGAGCGGAGGTCCTGGGCACAAGAAAAACAAGATTAGGGCAAGGAATAATCACAAGAGCAGGTTAGCAGGGCTTCAGGCTGAGTCGTCTTACCTAGGTAACTAGAATAACACCACAACGAGGTCTGGTCAGAATCTGCCGGTAGATGTAGTGTCTTGCTGATCAGGGGATGAGGTACAGCTGTGTTGAGTGAGATGCCTGGCAGCGTGTGAATCAGGGGATGAGGTACAGCCGTGTGGAGTGAGGAGCTTGACAGTGTGTGAAGGGGTGCTGCCCATATATGGGTGTGAGGCTTCCGTTGTGAAAGTGGGAGAGGATGAGGAGGAGTGAAGAAGGTGTGGGGCTTCCGTGGTGAATGTGGGGGGAGGATGAGGAGGAGTGAAGAAGGCTCTCGCCGTGATTATGACAGCTAGGTACATGAAACAGACATACTATGAAGGAGGACCGAGAGCGACCAGACTTTTAGCTAGACAAATCAGGACACAACAAAAACTGAACACAATACACGTGTAGCCGGTGTGATCTTACTCTGCATTGTGTTTTTCGATTCGACCCCTGTTAAGGGATCGCCCTGAGTGGGAGTTGAACCCCGGTCTCTCTGCCCCGGGGCCGACATCACAAACCGCTGCACCAAGAAAGGATATCCCTACTAACTAACCACGTCTATCCTGCCTCTGAGGATCTCTACTCCACCCAAGGCACCACTGTAACAGTCCAACACTGAACCTGCCACTTCGACCATGCCTTGAGTGGGATTCGAATCCCGGTCTCCCGCACCGGGGGCGACATCACAGACCTTTGCGCTGGGAAGGATATCCCTCCTAAGCGCTCAGTTTGTATGCCTCTGGGGAGTGAGTTTAACTTGCAGTACCGCTTACTAACTGTGGTACCTCGGTTACACTCACCCCCCTAAACTCACTCCAGCCAGGGCATCCGGGTCTAGCGGCACCACGTATAGCCGGTGTGATCTTACTCTGCATTGTGTTTTTCGATTCGACCCTTGTTAAGGGATCGCCCTGAGTGGGAGTTGAACCCCGATCTCTCTGCACCGGGGCCGACATCACAAACCGCTGCGCCAAGAAAGGATATCCCTACTAACTAACCACGTCTATCCTGCCTCCGAGGATCTCTACTCCACCCAAGGCACCACTGTAACAGTCCAACACTGAACCTGCCACTTCGACCATGCCTTGAGTGGGATTCAAACCCCGGTTTCTCGCACCGGGGGCGACATCACAGACCTTTGCGCTGGGAAGGATATCCCTCCTAAGCGCTCAGTTTATATGCCTCTGGGGAGTGAGTTTAACTTGCAGTACCGCTTACTAACTGCGGTACCTTGGTTACACACACAATAAGGGACACGAACACAAACAAAATACTAAGAGAACCAGCTGAAATACAGAAGACATTTGAAGAATACTATAAGAAACTATACACACAACCGATAGCGGCAGGAGAAGAGGAGATAGAGACATTTTTATAAAAATTTGATCTACCATCGATAGGGAAGGAACAGAACGAAATATTAAACGCAGAGATTACAGAACAGGAAGTGGGGAATGCGATCAGTAAAGCAAAGTAAGTCACCGGGTAGCGACGGATTCCCCTCTGAATTCTACAAAACATTTAGACAGGAACTGAGCCCCATATTAGAAGCAGCATTCAGACACACAATGAAAGAAGGCACAATGCCACCTTCATGGAAAGAAGCCATAATTCTACAATTCCAAAAGAAGGGAAAGATAGAGGACTATGTAGCAGTTTCAGACCAGTGTCCATACTTAATGTAGATTACAAGATGTATACATCAATAATATCCAAAAGATTTGAGACATTTATGACAGATATTATAGACGAAGACCAGACCGGATTCATTAAGGAAGACAGACACAGGATAACATAAGAAAGACAGTGCAGATAGTAGAGGAGATACAGAAGGAAGGAGGAAGTGCAGTATTAGTTAGCCTAGATGCAGAAAAAGCATTCAACAGTGTAAGCTGGATATTTCTATATAAAGTATTGGAGAAATTTGGATTAGTTAAAAACGCTATGAAAACAATTAGGGCATTATATCAAGAACCGACGGCAAGGATTAAGGTAAATGATAGTCTGACGGACCGGATTAAACTAGAGAGCTACCAGACAGGGTTGTTGTCTTTCGCCGACACTCTTTGATGTATTCATCGAACCACTGGCTCAACTAATTAGACAGACCAAAGACATCAAAGGGGTGGAGATAAGGGGAACAGAACATAAATTGGGACTGTTCACAGACGACGTGATAGTATATATGAGACAACCAGACACAAGCTTTCCGATACTGATGGATTTACTGACAGAATATGGACATTACTCAGGGTATAGACTCAACGTAACGAAGATACAGACTTTAACACTGAACTACACTCCAACGATAGAGATCAAAGAAAAATACAAAATTAAATGGGACATGGACAGGATCAAGTACCTAGGGGTGAACATTACAAGAGGGGTGGAGGGGTTATACAATGCAAACTATACACAGATTAATCAGAAAATCAAGAGAGACCTAGAAAGATGGACAGTAATGCCCCTAGATTTCAGCTCAAGGATCGAAATCATTAAGATGAACATATTACCAAGGTTATTATACCTATTTCAGTCTTTACCTATATTAATACCACAAACACAATTCAGAGAATGGGATAGACAGATATCAAGATTTATTTGTGGGGGGGAAAAGGCCAAGGATCAGATATGTGACTCTACAACTACCAAAGGAGAAAGGAGGAATGGCAGTACCCAGTTTAGAAGACTATTACTATGCAGCACAGCTTAGAACAGTAGCATGCTGGTGCAATGTGAATTATGAAGCCAAATGGAAAGACATAGAAACCAAAAGAGAGGGATTCAAAGTGCAGGCACTAATAGGAGATAGGGAGCTGTTCAGAAGACAGGAACAACTACTAGACCCAATTACCAAATTCACTATAAACGTATGGAACACAATAGTAAAGAAATACAAGCTAGAAAAATAATCCAAGATACTGAGATGGATAACACACAACAACAAATTCAAACCAGGGATAGACGACCATGGGTTCAAAAGATGGGAACGGGGGGGGTATAACAGCAATATGTACAACAGGTCCTGCATTATTATTGGAATGATAGAAGGAGGGGAGATGCAGACTCTACAAAAATTGAAAGAAAGATTCGGACTAGAGAATAGAGACCACTTTAGAAATCTACAGATTAGAGATTACTATAAGGACTTGGACGTGGATGTGAACGGACGTGTTTTGAGGCTCTGTGTCTTCCAAACTTCCTTGGCTGTTTTTCTTTTACGTTATTTAAAAAAAAACATTTTAGCCATTGATCTTAACTGATGACTTTATTGCTTTTATCGTTTTATTAGTTTTATGTGACTCCGACTTGTCGTGATCTAAACTAGCGGGGCTTGTTGTTGTTGTCATAGCTACAGCTAAACACTACCGGCTCATGCTAACCTAGCTAGGCTTGCCTTTAGCCTGGTGGCTAGGATAGCTATTGGACCGTCGTGTACACTGTTTTATACGGTGAGAATGAAAAGCTATTTTACAAGATGTCAACACTCACCACAGTGGAAACCGAGTTATCCAGTCTCAGGCGCGGTCTCCGTACTATCGAGTGCCTCCTGGACGACATCATCCAGCAAAAGGCTCTGCTCGTCTCCCGGTTGGATCTCCTGGAAAACCCTTCTTCTACTGCGCTTCCTCTTCCATGGTTGTGTGTAGTAAAGCAGGGTAAAGGAGGAGGGTATCGCTCCCCCTGTTCTCCCCAAATGTGGATGATGACCCGTTTCTGCTGTACAACCAGTTTGCTCCACTTGAAGGGCTAACAGAGTTAGCTTCCACAGGCGCGTCGACTGTCTGTCCGGCTTTTTTGGAGCAGCCTGCAGCGGGTTACTCTGGAGAGAACTTCTCCAGCTCGGTGAGAAAGAGACGGTTTTCCCCGACGTCCCCTGTGTCCAGCGGGAAGCGCCGTCGGCGCTGCTCTCCTCCTGCTGTCTTCAACTCTGGGATCTCTCCTGCCGGCCTCCAACGTTCCTCTCATCAGCACAACGCACCTCTGGACACAGCGATGATGACATCACCTGTGATGATTCGCGGCCGTCTTCCTGCCCAGGTGAACCGCATACAACTACTGCTCCGGAGACCGCCCTGGTGGCTGGTGTAGCTAACAGTCAGACTCTTCTTCACCCCAAACTCTCTGTTTACAAGGGGGGCTGCAGGAATGGCCAACCTGAAATTCTGATCATTGGCGACTCCATTGTTAGATCTGGTGAACTCCCCGGTGCTGTCACTTTCTGTCTCCCAGGCAGTAAGGTTTCAGATATTACAGAATTGATTCCAGTGCTAACTGACCTCCATCCCTCAGCTCACACACTGATTATCCATGTTGGTACTAATAATGTCATGCGTGGTCAATCTGTTGATCTCCGTGACCAGCTGGATTCTCTTGCAATGACAATACAGAGCCTGGGTAGAACCTGTGTGTTCTCTGGTCCTATCCCAGCTCCCTCAAAAAGTCCAGAACATTTTAGTCGTATTTTTTGCCTCCACGAATGGCTAAAATCATTTTGTACTGCAACAGCACATGGTTTTATTAGTAACTTTGATTACTTTTGGACCAGAAATGACCTCTATAAACTGGATGGCCTGCATCCCAGTCTAAAGGGCATTCAACAGCTTACACATAATTATATCCAGTACATTGCTTTTAACTCAGATTGATATATACCTCAGCATGACCCTGCACTAGAATCTTCTCCTGGTCATTTTGAGGAGCATCCTATAATGGGTCCTGCTGAACACTCCTTCTCCAACACGTCTGTTATTATGTTGTCTGCTTTTACTCTGTCTGATCTCCCTCTACCACCCATTACTTTTAATATAGAAGTCATGATTTTTGATAGGGTTCATGATCATTACCCAACACATTGGAATACTGTAAATCACTCCAACTTAATATCAGTCACTTTACAGTCTTTTATTTCTTTATCACGTGAGTCAGATTCCACACCACTTTCTCTAAATAATCCACATACCTTTAAAGAAAGGAAAGGGTTGGGATTGATTCACCTGAACATTAGAAGTCTCCTTCAGCACCAGAAGTTGGACCACCTTAGAATACTGGTAGCACAGGCTGATCCAGATATATTGGTCATATCTGAGTCCTGGTTGAAGAAATCTGATTCTGACTCCACAATAGATCTACATGATTTTAATGTGTTTAGAATTGATAGGGTAGGTAGGGGTGGTGGGGTAGTTATTTATGTTAAATCTTGTTTTTCGGCTTCTGTTGTTTATGCTGTCACTATCCCAATGTGTTTTGAAGTACTTGTTTTAAAGGTCGAGTTGGGGATCAACAATTTTATATATGTAATTGGTGTCTACAGATCCCCTTCTGCTGATGCTAGCTCTTTAGATAGATTAGCTGAGCTCCTTTCACAATATATTGACTCTGAGGTGATTGTCATGGGTGATTTTAATATTGACTGGTTGAGTGGTGCTGCAAAGCACCTTAAAGAAGTCAGTGGTAACCTCAGTCTTTCCCAGTTAATTACTGAGCCCACCAGACCAAACCTTAAAAATGACTCTATCTACCCTTATTGATCTGATTTTTGTGAATAAATATGACAGGATCTCAGCTTGTGGTTTTTTTTTTACTTAGGCATAAGTGACCATTGCCCCACAGCCTGTGTAAGAAGCAAGAGACTGCCAAAAACAAAATCTCACACAGTTTTAAGGAGGAATTTTTAATCTTTTAATAACCAATCATTTTTAGATGATCTTGTTCTTTCTAATACTTATTGTAACACTGAAATTGATGTTCAGTTAGCCCTGGACTCCTTTGTAAATACATTTAATTTATTAGTTGACAAACATGCTCATTTAAAAAAAGTCTGCATTAAAGATAGAGTAATACCCTGGTTTTCTCAGGAATTGTCAACCCTAATTAAAGACAGAAATGCTGCATGGTCTCGGGCCAGGCGTTCTGGAGACCCTCAACATTGGCTTTCTTTTAGGCAAATTAGGAACAAATGTACTGCAGTAGTAAGAAAATCTAAAACTGATTACTATCTGGAGTTGGTTACAAACTCATACTCTAATCCGGCAAAATTTTGGAGTGCGGTGAATGTGAACAAAATTAAATCATCTAATTCTTTACCCTCTCATATTAAAGTTGAAAACTGTGTGATCTCTGAGCAGAGTGAAATTTGTGTTGCCTTCAATAGGCATTTTGCATAGGCTGGTAATTTATTTAATAGGAACTATAATGGACCTTGTCCTGTTGATTCTGCTTGTTTGTACCCTGTGGGCGTCACTTCCCATTTCTCCTTTCAACCTTTTACACAGTCAGCTGTATTTGATGCTTTGCAATCAATCGATGCAAAGTGTTCTACAGGTGAGGATAACTTAGAGTATTTTTTTATTAAGTTGGCTGCACCAGTTATCGCTGAACAGATTATTTATATTTTTTATCTCTCTATCTCATCAGGTAGATTTCCTCTAGTTTGGAAATCTGCACGGGTGATTCCTTTACATAAGGGAGGTGATAGGGATAACTTAGATATATCTCCAGGCTACCTTGCTTAGCTAAAGTCCTGGGCCCTCATTCATCAATGTGTGCGTAGAACATGTTCTATTTCCACACGTAAGCACGGAATGTAGAACTAGTGTACGCACAGGGAAGTCGGGATTCATCACACGTGCGTACGCAGGCTCTACGCACACCTGTCATGATGAATCCCACCTTGGCTCTGCGCCGCGGCTCGTGCACGCTTTCACGTATTTGCATACCAGAAACGCCCCGATTAACCATATACGGTAATGGAATATCCATGAAATGTGGAAAAATGGACTAAGCCGAGGGAAGCGTGTCATGAGACAGGCTGACAGACGTGTACACTTACGGTGATGTCGGATATGATATCTATTAACCATTGCTGCCTGGGCAGCGCAAACACTAATAAATACCGCGCTGGAATATGACTGCCTTTTCCCGTGTTGTTTGATTAATACCCAGGGAGTAAAGTTCTCCTCAATTTTATTTCAAATCGCGATGGATCTCCCGTCAATTTTCGACCTGCTGCATGTGATTTCTAGAGGCATACTACAATCTATTTTGATGTCAGTATTGGGTAGCAATGAATCTCACTGCATGTATGATGTAGCCTGCCTTTCAATACATGAACTTGAATTCCATCATGTTTGTGTGCGGGACTCACAAGGCTGTTGTCACAATGGGTGGTACCGGTACTACAGACAGTAATAATAACAGTCCACACAATATCACGATCCATGCCATAGCCTATGTTCTATTAGGACATGATCTGTGACGACAAATGTTCTGATATCATACTCTGACAGCATGCCTATGATCAACAAAAACGCAAACTTGAATCCCATCATATACATAGTCTGTCCACTATCTGGTGTCATTGCAATGCGTTTTCTATTCTTTCTTATACAGTAAAAAGGGGGAAGAACACTATATTCATATGACTTGTATTCTGCTTACAGCTTCGAAATTCCACTTGTTTCGTTTAACGTAAAGCCTTTTAAATATAATCAAAACGTTCCTGTGTTTCTGCGGTCTGCGCAAAATAATAACGAGTTGAGCTTTATGATTTATGATGAATTGAAAATGGGGGACCCTGATGTAAACAATACGAAAGTCTTTCTCTGGTCTGCATCCCCAATTAACAATTGTATGTACTGAGCTGTACTGTACTGTACCCATTCTGCAATCTGTTAATACACTTTTCAATCAATCAATCAATCAAGCTACGCGGAGCGCAGTCAGTCAGTAGCCTACACCCCGTATATTCCGATAACGCTATATAAACCATGCTGCATTCATTCTGAGAGAAAGATCTATTATTCCAAATGCTATTTATAGGGTTTTGACCATAATTACACTACTGTTGCTATTTTACAATGAACTATAATGAACTACGGTTCGTACAGAACATGCCAGTGTTATTATGCACAGAAGCTCATTTCCTTGTTGTAATAATATATTCTACCACTGGGCGCCAGGTACGCCTGGTCTGACCTGTGCGTAGATGTAAGCACGGAGTCAAGTTCAAATCGAAATTGATGAATCCCACTCTTTGCTTAGAAATGATTGTACGCACAGGGTAAGCACAGATCTGTGCGTAGAACACGTTGATGAATGAGGGCCCAGGAAACACTAGTAAGTAAACAACTTACATTTTACCTTTCAACTAACTCCATACTTAGCTCTCAACAATCTGGTTTTAGAGCCAAACATACTACAACATCAGCCATCACTTTGGTTACAAATTACATTATTTCAGCATTAGATAAGAAGAAACATTGTGCTGCCCTCTTTGTTGATTTATCAAAAGCATTTGATACAGTTGATCACTACTTACTTCTAAAGAAACTATCTAACATTGGGTTGGATGATAATGCCTGTGTCTGGTTTCAGGATTATCTATCTTCTAGTGTGTGAAGTTAGGTCAAGCACAATCTGAATCCTGTCCTTTTTACAATTTATATTAATGATATTGTTTCTTCTTTGTATGGATGTCATGCCCATTTGTATGCTGATGACACAATTGTCTACTGTATTGCAGACTCTGTACAGCTGGCATTTGAGAAATTGCAACTTTCCTTTTATGCTCTACTGCAGTGGTTCCCAACCTTTTTCCCCCCAGGGACCCCCAAACATCTCTGATGAAATTCGCGGACCCCCTCCTAATAAGATACCATAAAATACTTTTTTTTTTCATTTTAATAACAAACTGCTTATACACAGGCATATGCATCACAATTAGACCCACTATGCTTCTTTGACTTGTGCCTTCAATCAACAAATCTCATCTTGCACCATATGCATTTCAAAATGTTTGGCCAATATTCAAATGCTGTATTCATCCTCTCAAATCAGGCCCTAATGGTGAACGGTTTGCATTTATGGAACAAATCAATGCAACAAATTAAACTAAATATGAGACAGGAAATTCCAATCAGTAGCAGAGAGAATCTGTCCTAGCTGGGTTTAATACCTTTTTTTTGTCATTTTAATAACAAACTGCTTATACACAGGCATATGCATCACAATTAGACCCACTATGCTTCTTTAACTTGTGCCTTCAATCAACAAATCTCATCTTGCACCATATGCATTTCAAAATGTTTGGCCAATATTCAAATCCTGTATTCATCCTCTCAAATCAGTCCCTAATGGTGAACGGTTTGCATTTATGGAACAAATCAATGCAACAAATTAAACTAAATATGAGACAGGAAATTCCAATCAGTAGCAGAGAGAATCTGTCCTAGCTGGGTTTAATACCTTTTTTTTGTCATTTTAATAACAAACTGCTTATACACAGGCATATGCATCATAATTAGACCCACTATGCTTCTTTGACTTGTGCCTTCAATCAACAAATCTAATCTTGCACCATATGTATTTCAAAATTTTGGCCAATATTCAAATCCTGTATTCATCCTCTCAAATCAGGCCCTAATGGTGAACGGTTTGCATTTATGTTGAATGAAGTAAGAATCCACTGCAGTAAAAATATCCTGGTAGTAAGGTTGACTGACATGAGAATGTCCTGCTTCAGATCCTCATTTTCAATATATTGCACATAAACGATGAGCACAGCCTCGTCTGCGACAGTTGTAGTTTCATCAAGTTGTATGGCAAATGGACCCTTTCTAAGCTTTTCTGACAGCTGCTGCTCGCAATCACTTGACATCTTATCAATTCGGTCTTTCACTACATTGTTCGAGAGTGGTACTGATTTTAGTTTATCCGCCACCTGTGGGCCGCACAGTTTCTAAACCATTTTGATGCAGGCTGGTTTGATGAGCTGCTCGCCAATATTGTGCGGTTTCTTTGCTTTTGCAATTAAAAGCGAACACACAAAGGAGGCTTCGGTAGCCTTCTGTAAATCACTGCCACCCCTGCTCCACGCTACTCTAACATCAACACGCTTGTTCGCCTTGAGAGACTGTTCTTTCCTCTGAAAAAAGTCTGGATCCTTCCCAACGGTTTCTGGGTGCTTAGACGCCTGATGTCTCTTCAGCTTGCTGGGCTTCAGGCTCGAGTTTGCCAACTTTTCTCCACAAATCACACATTCAGGTCGTTTGTCTGGTCCCTCAGTGAAGCCCATGGTGATGTAATTTTCGCGATTGCTGTAGGTCCTAACTTTTTTTGCAGATGAGCTGCCGTCATCTCCTTTTCGTTTGTCCACATTTTCGCCTCTGACGGCTGACTGCAGACGAGCCGAGAAAGTTAACTAGCGTGCTAGGCTAGCTACAGAAAGTGATACAGTCAACTGATTCGCGTTTTAGCGGCTACCCGGTAGCCTACTGTTAACGTTCAAAAATCATGTCTAGATGTTTATTTATTTATCTTTATTTTTTATTGTAGTGGAGAGACTATTCATGCTTCTGATGATAAAATAAAAATAAAAAAAAATAAAAATAAAAAAAATCAATTTTTTTTTTTTTTTTTTTAAGACCTCAAATCATCTGTGGTCTGGCGGACCCCCTGCGCCCCCTGGCGGACCCCAGGGGGTCCGCGGACCCCAGGTTGGGAATCACTGCTCTACTGGATGCCCTTACTAGTCTTAAATAGGTTCTTAATGCTAGTAAGACAAAGTTTATGTTGTTTTCAAGAACAAGGAATATTAACTTTGATGATGTGAGGATATCTACTGTCAGTGGCTCTTGTATAGAGAGAGTCACTGCGTATAAATATCTTGGCCTGTGGCTCGACGAGAAATTAACATTTAAGTTCCATGTGGAAAATCTTGCCACTAAACTACGACAGAAAATTGGTTTCCTGTACAGAAACAGATAAAAATTCCCTCTATTTAGTAGAAAAAGAATTGTGGAATCAGTCTTCTTATCAGTTTTGGACTATGGTGATGTAATTTAAAGGCATGCTGCAGCATCAACTCTTAAACCTCTGGATTCTGCACATCACTCAGCTCTCAGATTTATAACTGGTGACAGATATGATACTCACCATTGTGTCCTGTATGATAGGGTGGGTCGGCCTTCTCTTGCAGAAAGGCGCAACAAACACTGGTATTTATTTATTTTTAAAGCCCTTATTGGTAAACAACCTGTTTATATCTCCTCACTGTTAGATTGGAATATATTCAACTCGATCGAATGACTGGATGGTTCTTAGGGTTCCTCAGATTTGTTCTGAGCTAGGGAAGTCAGCCTTTTCCTTTGATGCCTCTAACTCATAGGTGTCAAACTCATGGCCCGCGGGCCAAATGTGGCCCGCCACGTCATTTGATGTGGACCCCAAGAGCTCCGGCAAAAAAAAAAAAAAAATTTTTTTTTTTTTTTTTTTTTTAACATTGATCTTGGGTTAAAAAATTTCGGCGTCAAAAGAATTGTGGGTTAATGCGTTAATAAAGCTTTAACTTTGACAACCTTAGTTATTACACATTCTTACACATACATGTATGTTGAACATCTGAGGTATTGATGAAGTAACAAAGGAAAAAAGCCAAAAGCACTTACTCCTCAGACATTCTTTGACAATTTTACAGCCCAAAATACAAAAAAGATCCAGGCGGAATAGGTAACAAAGGGTTGAAGAAATATTGTCTGAACTGTCAGATGCAAACTGGCTGTGTGACATAACCGAGCATCTCGCTCAATTGAATAAGAAGCTGTAGGGACGCAAACAAGTCCCACCCAAAACTTGACCAATATAGTTGTGAACTGAGACAACCCTTATTTTGTTATTTTTTAGTACAGTTACAGTTGTGTGTTCATGCAGACACATAATAGCAATTTCATTACGAATTGAAAATGGGGGACCCTGATGTAAACAAGTCGAAAGTCTTTCTCTGGTCTGCATCCCCTTAACAATTGTGTGTATTGAGCTGTACGGTACTGTACCCATTCTGCTATCTGTTAATTAAAGTTAATTAAACTATCTTCCATTAGTTGGATGTATGGCCTCTGCAAGGTTGTGTGCAGCCATTTGTTTTTGTAACATCTGCTACATCAGGTTGTCTACTGGGCTGGCTCCACTGGATGTTGACTCTGACCCTAGCCCAATCTTCGATCATGCCTCGTGTGTACCTACATTTTCCTTCCAGCCATTTTCATCTAGTGAAACTCTCAATATCTTGCAATCCATAGACCCTAAGTGTTCTACTGGTGTGGACAATTTAGACTATTTTTTTATAAAACTGGCAGCCCCTGTCATTTGTGAGCCATTGTCACACATCTTTAACCTTTCTAATGCATCTGGCATAGTCCCGCAAGTGTGGAAATCTGCCAAGGTGCTCCCCTTGCATAAAGGGGGGGATAGGGATAAGATGGATAACTATCGTCCTATCTCCAAACTATCATGCCTAGCCAAAGCACTGGAGACCTTGGTAAACAACCAATTAAAAACCTTTTTCTGAGTGCTAAGTACTCACCAATCAGGTTTCAGAGCAAATCATAGTACTATTACAGCTGTTACTTTGGTCACTAATGACATTATTTCAGCCCTGGACAATGGGAAGCATTGTGCAGTTCTCTTTGTAGACCTCTCTAAGGCGTTTGATACAGTAGACCATCACTTGCTTTTGAATAGTCTAGCTAGCATTGGTCTGGATAAAGCCGCTTGTGCTTGGTTTCAGGACTATTTATCTTCAAGGTGTCAATCTGTGAATTCAGGTAACTTTCAATCTGATTTCCTGCCATTGTCTAAGGGTGTACCACAGGGTTCGGTATTGGGGCCGGTCCTCTTTACAATCTATATTAATGATATTGTTTCTAGTCTTTCAGCACTAGCAGGTTGTCAGGCTCATCTTTATGCGGATGATACAGTTGTCTACTGCATTGCGGATACTGTTCAGGAAGCTATTGTGAACCTGCAGCTTGCGTTTGACACTCTCCAAAATGCTCTAGCTAAGCTCAAGTTAGTGCTTAATGCTAGTAAAACCAAGTCTATGATGTTTTCTAGAGCCAGGGTTATAGATTATGACATGCTACACCTAACAACAGCAAATGGTTTGTATATTGAAAGAGTTAGTGAGTATAAATATCTTGGTATATGGCTGGATGATAAACTTTCTTTTAAATTCCATATAGATAACCTAGCTACAAAATTACGGCAAAAGATTGGTTTCTTGTACCGTAACCGCGCTAGTTTTCCTATGTTCTGTAGGAAAAGAATTATACAGGCTGTTTTTTTGTCAATATTGGACTATGGTGATGTCATTTACAGGCATGCGTCTGCATCTACATTAAGGCCTTTGGATTCTGCCTACCACTCCGCCCTAAGATTTATTACGGGTGACAAATATGATACTCACCATTGTCTTTTGTATGAGAGGGTAGGCTGGCCATCTCTCTCGTTGCGACGTAGTTATCATGGGTATCTTTTTATTAGAGGTGGGCATAGATTAATTATTTTAATCTAGATTAATCTATCTGCAATCCTGGATTTAATCTAGATTAATCTAGATTAAAATGGCCAAAAAAAAAAAAAAAAAACCTGCCGAAGGCATTAAAAATATGTGTGTTCTACCCAAATAATGACCAGAAGTAAGTCCTTACTTTTTCTTTCCTCCTTATGTTTCTCAGGCCAGGTGGCCCATTACACCATGAGCCCATCTCCCGTTTCCAAAATGCATTACAGACTGTTTGAAAAAGCTGTTTTGCTATGATAATTGGTAATGAAATATCAAAATAATGTTCAATAAGATGTACTTGTGTTTAATAAGTTGTTTTATTCAGAAGTTAACACAAATAAATAATATTACCAGTACAGTACAGTATCTAGCACACTCTCAGGAGCAAAACAGAAAGAATAATTTCAAACTTGAACTATGTGACATGGCTTGAATCAACTGCTCCAGTGGAGTTGCTCAGTGGCCAATGGTGTCAACTGTGGTTGTACTGGGCAGCTCCCAGGTGTGAATGGAACTGTGTGAATGTGAAGCAGGGCGTTCCTGAAAAAGAGCATCTGTGCTCACTGCTCAGCGAACCTACCCTGGGTAAATAAAGGTAAAACATTTTTTTTTTTTAATGCGTTAATTATATTATCGCGCGATACTAGTATAGCGTTAACGCAGCACGTTAACGCCGTTAACGGCCCAGCTCTACTTTTTATCTACAAAGCAATTATTGGCAAACTTCCACCTTATATTACATCTTTGTTGGTCTGGAGTGCTGTCACCTACCAAACTCGTTCGAATGATCGGCTTGTGCTCAGGGTGCCTCGAGTTCGGTCCGAGCTTGGAAAATCTGCCTTCTCCTACGATGCTCCATACACATGGAATACCCTGCAAAAGACTCTAAAGCTCGGAACATTCCCGTCATTCATGCAGTGGCGTCGCGTGGGTAAAATAACAGGGGAAGCCAAAAAAAAATTATAAAAAAAAAAATTATTCAATATTTTTATTAATAATTTTTTTTTTTTTTTTTTTTTTTTTTTAGTCAAGCAGTCACCATGTACACTACAGTATGGCTCGGCGGCCAGTCAAACGTTCTTTTTATTTATTTAACAGATTGCAGAATGGGTACAATACAGTGCAGACCAGAGAAAGACGTTTGTCTTGTTTACATCAGGGTCATTAATACTGCTGGAGCATTGGTTAATTTTTGGTCCGATTTTTCCTTGCGCGATTTTGCGCGCCGCGTGGGAGCAAATTCGAGACACATATTCGGTTGCAAAAAGGTGTCCCACGGTCTCCTCTATGGCCGTGAATATTTTCACGCGGATCGGAATCACGGCGCGCCCGTGGGACACTTTTCCGTTTCGGCGAGTTTATTCCACGCTTTCTGTTTTCCTTTTCTAAGCATTTTAGGGGCTACATGTGAATCAGTAAAAGTTGCGGGACGCCCAGATGTTTCCACGATAGAAAGCTCGCGTGGATCCCATAATAGGCTCACTTAATACAGCGTTTTTAAAATCACGCGACATTTTCAGGGTCGCGAGCCGACCTTTTGCCCTCGTTTTCGATGATGGAAGTGATTTAGGAAAAGCTTCGGCACGCCGAGAGGTCCCCGTGGATTTAATCTCGCGAGGATCGGGGCAATATTCGGCCCGTGGGAACAGTTACGGGTTAATACAATGTTCAGAGTGCAGAGGGGAGGTGTGCAGAGGGGATTCCACACTCATGATTCTTCTCACAGCCCCGTTTTAAACTTTTAGGGTGTGGCAGTCAGCTCGAATCTGATTGGCTAGGATCGGATTTGGACTCTATAATGCTGGAAGCCTGGAGAAAGAGACCTACCATCTGCCTCCTCTCCTGCTGCAGTGAGCATAGTGAGGCTGACAGTGTGTTAGAGGGAGTGAGAAGGAGAAGAGGGAGACATTTAAAAAAAAAAAAATTATAACACAGATGCACAGATGAAAAAGAATGTAAACTATATGAAAAAAAATTATATATATATTTTTTTTTTTTTCATATTTGATATTTGATATTAATTCATATTTTAATATTAGGGAGGCATGGCTTCCGTTGGCTTCCATAAGGATTCGCCACTGCATTCATGGAGTTTAAAGGCATTGCACTTGACCTATGTACTGAATCATGTAATTGTTTTTAATCCATCATTGTAGTAATTGTAATTCATTGTAATTATTAACTGTTATGATATTTGTGTCCTTTGTTAACTCGTCATCACTGTAAATGAGGGAAACCTCAGTGCTTTCACGAGTATAAATAAAGGTTTGAAATGAAAATGAAACATCTGTCCCACGTGTTCATTGCAGCTCACAGTTGTTAGTTCTGCCCCTCTTGACTGTGACAAAAAGGTTTTGAACAAACTTAATGTCATAGCTTATTTGATGATATTCTTCTTTGTTATTTAGTTGAATGGTTTGATCATTGATTGATGGAGTAATATGGGGTTCTGATCAGGCCACGTGAGTGGATCGGCGCGGCCGAGAAATCCGCTCTTCGCTCTTTAAAGCTTGGTCCGCTCCGCTAATCGCTCATGTTGACCCCGCCCCCAAGTCGCTCTCCGCTCGCTCCCCGCTCACCTTGAATCGAGCGCTCCCCGCTCCCCGCTCCCCGCGCCAGATCGCTCTGCAGTTTTTTTTTTTTTTTTTGGAGCATGGTGTAAATTAGCTCAAACTACAACAGTCTACACCCCCTGGGCCCCTTAACAATTGTTTGTATTGAGCCGCATTGTAATTGTACCCATTCTGCAATGTTAAATAACGTTGTTTATCCATTCACTAGCTCTATTAAGCGATGATAGGCTAGCCGAGCCACAATGCTATGGTCGCTGCCATTAACGTTAGCATGTAAGCTAACGTCAACAACAATGGCGTCGATACTTTTTCTAACAGGAGTGAGTGAAGGAGGAGGAGTGAAGCCTGAACAGGATATCACAGGTTCACCCTTCTCATTGGTTGAAAATGGCCTTCATGTTTGTACATCGCCATCTGTTGCTTTGGCATTGTACTGCATGTATATTACATTACATTACCACTGTGAGCGACCTGGAGTGGATTGGAGCGGAGGAGAACTCTCGTTCCGGACGTCGCGCCGACTCATTTTAAAACCCACTCCTCGCTCACGTCAAAACCGGCCGCTCCGCGCCCCGCGCCGCTCACGCTCCGATCCGCTCACATGCACTGGTTCTGATAAACTAAAATTATTTGTTAAAATAACATATAGCTAACATATATTTTTACATCTATGCAAAATGTATAACTTTAATAAGTAATAAATACAGAAACAACATGTTTAACAATATGTAAATGAGTAGCTACATTTATTTTACATTACATTAACATTTATACAGTCTTTGGCCCTTTGAGGGCAACCGTAATGCTGATGTGGCCCTCTGTGAAAATGAGTTTGACACCCCTGCTCTAACTCATGGAATGTCCTTCAACTCACGCTAAAATTGGAGGTTCTCCCTTCCCTTGGAATGTTTAAATGTATGATTTCAGACCATTGTGTGACTACCTGTAACTGTTTTAGTTGATATTTTAAAATGATTTTTAAACGTTTTAATTTTTTTTACTCTGGTGTTTACATTTCTGTGAATATTGTTTTTATTATGTACTGTACAATCGTCGTTTCTGTGAATGAGGGAAACCTCAGATGCTTACGATTTTAAATAAAGGTTGAAATGAAATGAAATAACAAAGAAATAAAACAAGACAGAGACAAAGAACAGAATGGGATAATTAAGATAATGGTAAAATCATATGAAGGAAGGAAGGGGAGGGTTATATCAGCACTATATCAGGCAATAATGGACAGTAAGGAAATTACAACTTTGTATAGTGTTAATTTTGGCAGCTATTTTCATTTTAGTTTTAGTCTTAGTGATGTGTCAAGTGCTCCTTTTTCATCATATTTAGTCATCTTCATTTATTTTTTGTTTTAGTCAGTTTTAGTCAACTAAATGTCTGAGCATTTTAGTCTTAGTCAGTTTTTTTCTCAATTTTGTCTTTTTTGTTTTAGTCTAGATTTTGTCGACGAAAACGGATGACATTTTTGTCTATTTTTAGTTAATGTACTAAAAAAATTATATTATATAAATTATAAAACTTTTTTTCTCTTTTCTTTTTTACAGCTACTGTTTTATATATACATGGTATTTATTCAACAACAGGTGATTGTATAGATTAGTATTAGTATCATTTAATGACAACTATGCTCAACTATGCTTCACCCACGGAAAGGTTGTTGGCACATTGGTTCCACACGGACATTATACATTGTTGCACTTGCTTCCAGAAGGCTCCGTTTAGGTCAGCTAGTAGCAGAGGCTCTGTTGTGATTTTTAATGCACAATAAATATTCAACATTCTCTTTTGAGACTCCGCCTCAGACTCTTATCATTTGGCACTAAAAGCTAAACATTGTCACCGGTATGGCTGTCCGCAACATGTCATTAATTGTGTGCGAGAGGTCGATCAGTTAGCCACATTCGCGTGAGCTAGGTTAGCCACTAGTTAACGCGAGCTAGATGGAAATACAAACAATGTAACGTTACTGGTGAAAAGGTGATTTACCTTGGAATACTCCTTTGCCAACTTGCTGTACTTTGCTTGCAGGTCTGCAGCTGGATTATGAATAGTCCCAACTTTAGCCACGGTAACGTTAAGCTAAAACTAGCTTTTCAAATAGCTCTTCAGCTAATGCTAATAACAGAGCTCTCCGTCACACTGCTCTGTCGGGACGATGGCATTAAGAAAAGTTATAATTATTTTGTCTCGTCTTAGTCAACAATATCAACATACATGAAGAGAAATTTCGTCCTGGTTTTTGTAAATTACATTTGTGTCCTCAGTTGTGGTCAACGATATTTAACACTATGGGTGCCGGCCAGAAATCCGGAAAATGACTGTGGATTGCCAGCGCTATTTGTCTATGGAGAAATTCCCCTTCTTTGCAGGGCTATAACTTTTTAAATTCTATTGCTACATTGCCATTATTAGGGCCCATTCAAAGTCCTATATGTATTGTTCATTGTGTAGCAACGTTAAACTTTTTCATTCACATATTCATAGTAAAGTATGGTCTAATGTATAAGTATGTTTTCATCTCTTTCTGCAGCTTTCTCCAGAACGTGATATATAGCCCCAAATGCATTATATTGATGATGAAATACAGTTTGATGGCAATCGGGGCGATATAAAAAATTTCAATTGGACGTACTTCTACAATGATCTACGTATGATCTGATGATGA
Organism: Notolepis coatsorum; assembly: GCF_963971535.1. Lineage (NCBI taxonomy): Eukaryota > Metazoa > Chordata > Actinopteri > Aulopiformes > Paralepididae > Notolepis > Notolepis coatsorum. The sequence continues at coordinate 78,054,857 of NC_140174.1, read as the reverse complement.
CCGGATGGGCGGGGGATCGTTTATAATTCCGTGGGCAGCGTTATATCATTCATCTTGTGTGGGTGATATGTTCATCATAACAGTTTATATGGAATACGATCAAAAATAATGCTGAATCTTACCGTATCCTCCTCGCGCCGTTGGGCGATGAGCGTGGAACAGTCATTTACCTATTATGGTATGTAGAAATATCGGGTCCATTTCCAGCTTGTATAATAGTATATATGTCCAAATCATGTTGTTTATCGAGTTATTGGCAATCGATCGCTATGTATTGTGTCGAGATCGAGTCCCGGCGGTAGCCAAACAGAGTGCCCGGAAGTAATACGGCCGACCAGCACAACCTCCATAGCACTTCCTGTTTGGCGATTGTGCCGATCGGCCACCAGATGGCGCTCCTGAACCGCCAGAGAGCTCAGTGGGTCCTCCTGTTGGATCTCAGGCCAGCGGAGGGGAAATATGAATCCGATCGCAGATTTTTGAAATATTGATATAAGGACGCTGTAAAGCGTCCTCCGGCAACTTGAGCATGGCCGGGAATGACGCTTTTAAGCGTTTTCCGACAGTCAAAGTGTTAATAAACTATTTAGTCTCGTTAGCGTCACATGGTCTTCAATAACGTGACGTCACGTATCGTTGTCGTCATGAAAAAAACCTTCGTTGACGAACATCTTTCGTCATCATTTTAGTTGACAAAATTAACACACAAGAATTAGAAATAGAGATAACAGAGGAGGAATGGTATAACACATGTAAGATACAACAATCAACCACAGGATCAAGGGGAGGGAGTTTGGGTGGAAAAACATAATTAGATTCTTTATAACACAAATACAGGGCAATTACATGCATTGCCAACACAAAAGCCATGTTGGAGAAAATGTGGGCAAGAAGTAGCGAACCACACACATATTCTGGGAATGTCAGAAAATAAGAAACTACTGGGAGGAGATAGGAGGGATAATAAATGAAATAGTAGGATATAAAATACCCCAGACAGGTCAAGTACTATACCTAGGGAACTTAACACAGAAAGAAATTCAGGGAGAAGACAAATATCTGATTAAGATACTATTAGTAGCAGCCAAGAAAGCTTTGACTAAACTGTGGTACAGGGTAGAAGCACTGACGAAGGAACAATAGATAGAGATAATAGAGGGGATACAGGAAATGGAGAGAATCACACATATGCTGAGGCTACAAGAGGAGAAATTGGAGTCAAAATGGGAAAAGTGGGAGGAATATAGGAAGAAAGGAAACGACATAGAAGAATGAAAAAAAAACAAGAAAATAAATTGAAATGTAAATAAACAATGTATGGACCGATGAACCCATGTCACTCCTTTTTATTTATTTTTGTCCCCCTTTTATTTGTTTTTTGATATTATTTTTGTATAATTTTGTCAGTAACTGTATTGTCTTTGATGTTTAAAAAATTGCAAATAAAAATGTAAGTTTAAAAAAAAGTGGTATCTGGGGGCCCAGACGCAGCACTGCAGGATAAAGTGGTGTCTGGGGGCCCAGACGCAGCACTGCAGGATAAAGTGGTGTCTGGGGGCCCAGAAGCAGCACTGCAGGATAAAGTGGTGTCTGGGGGCCCAGACGCAGCACTGCAGTATAAAGTGGTGTCTGGGGGCCCAGAAGCAGCACTGCAGGATAAAGTGGTGTCTGGGGGCCCAGAAGCAGCACTGCAGGATAAAGTGGTGTCTGGGGGCCCAGGCGCAGCACTGCGGGATACAAAGGGGAAACTAGCCTCATTAGCTACACTGGCCACTATGTTAGCGCTGAAATGGCGGGGGTTAGTACACAGTTAGTTGTAGCATCACACATATGCAAGCCCGTCGCACAAGGCAGGAACATACAGTACATAATGTGCTATATCTACCTGCCATGCCCAAATGGGCCACTGTAGTACACATCAAACAAATCTTTGTAGCAAAGATTCAGTCCACCTGTCAAGGGAGAGCTGAATTAGTGGCATGGTTGTTCACCAAAAGCACATTATACAGCGAGAGTAACATTACTTAACTTGGGGAAGATGAAGTGGATCCCAAGCCAAGCCGTTCACTGGTCCTGCTGTAGGGTGATTAAGGTTGAAGATAGTAGATGTCAGCATTGCAGACGGTGAAGAGCTTGCAGATAGCAGGTGGAATGGACCTGTGTTGTCATAAGACTTCCTCATTCCTCATTATAAGCCCCAGGTGCTGACCTATGACATCATCAAACTCCTATAGGAAAGCTTAGAAGAACTGCAGAGGAGGGAAGAGGGGCAGGCCCAAAATATGCTCAGCCAATCTCCAGGGAAAAGATACTTCTCATGGGATATATAGATCCACAAAGTAAAAAGTAAATCCACATAGTTCATAAACAGAGTAACTCCACAGAGTTCAATAACTGTCATTGTTCATTGAAGAGAAAAGATGACTGAATATTTCAAACAAGGTCCTGTCAAGACATACAGTAAGACACTTTCATGTTGTCATGTCACCAAAATCAATTCATTCATTATAAGATAAGATAAGATATTCCTTTATTGATCCCCTTGGGGAAATTATATCATCCCTCCATAGCCCTGTGCCATATCACGAGTCAGAAACATGCACAGCTTTAGACTTTAGTTATTGATCATATATATTGAGGGACCATACACGTCATTTTGTAGGTTCCATGTCATTCTTGCCTTGATAGTAAAAATCACCCTTCTTTTTTCATAATCTTAGACCATTACTGAAAAATGATGGTGAAGTTATTTTCTGCAGATTCCACTGCCAGTTCCAGTACAGTGTGTCTGTATATCTGTTTGCTTGCCTGTCTGCCTGCCTGTCTATCTACACATGGAAGAGATGTTTGTGCTTCATGTGAAAACCAGGAGGACGTAGCTGGTCTTCTACTCCACCTGAGGCAGTGAGACGGTTCAGTGAGACGGATCCAGTGAGACAGGTTCAGTGAGACAGGTTCAGTGAGACGGATTCAGTGAGACGGTTCAGTGAGACAGGTTCAGTGAGACGGTTCAGTGAGACAGATTCAGTGAGACAGGTTCAGTGAGACGGGTTCAGTGAGACGGGTTCAGTGAGACGGGTTCAGTGAGACGGATTCAGTGAGACAGATTCAGTGAGACGATTCAGTGAGATGGATTCCGTGAGACGGGTTCAGTGAGACGGGTTCAGTGAGACAGGTTCAGTGAGACAGGTTCAATGAATTGTAATGTCACATTACCGCGCAGGAGGACGACCCGCGGTTCACGGCTACCAATGAGCCGTGCGGCATGAAAATAACCTCCCAGCTTATTCTGTAGATAAGGAGGCATGGGCAGGCCAGTCATTTGCCAGTTAGTTAAGCTTTACAGGCTTTGGGAAGCGAATGAGAATGGGGGGAGGGGGACGTGAGGTAGGAGGTATTTTCAGCCTGAGAGTGCTCCATCCATAAATTAGGATATTATTACAGCCATTGAGCCACAGGCAAACTCGGTTTTATACACTGTGTAGGGTAAAGCAGAGACTTATTCTGCTGTCTTGAGGCAGTGGAGCATTAAACTCTCCCCCACGCTTAAACCTTCTTTTATTTCTTTTAGGTTGAGTTTAAAAAATGAAGCATGTTTTTCATCTGAAGCTTTTTCAAAATAGTGATGGATGGGTTGACTTTTTTAACCCCAGTCCCAAGTAAACATTGTCTGGCAAGATCCTCTGGTAAGTATAGGTCATCGTTTCACAGATACCAATACCATCCAATGCACATGTTTTAGCCTTCAAAATCCATGATACATGTCCTTTTCCAAACATAGGACGCTCATAATATAATCAGATATGTATTAATATGTTCTACTGAGGAAATGGTTGCAAACTGTGCTGTACATGGTATCAAAGATAATGAGTTTCATAGGCCTTGTGCCTCTAAATTGCCCAACTAATTTTCACTTTTGATACGATGTGTGGTTTCTCAATGCTGAAGTGATCAGTGGGATTATAGCCTGTACTAGTCAGCATCATGCCAGACAATGTTTAAATAGGGCTTAAATAGGGCTTTAAAATTTTTACTTGAACTCTACGACTCCAGATCAACTTTCTGTGTGTCGAGAAGACCCACTCGTATCCGTGCTCCTGGGAGGTCATCAAAGCAGTATTCTCAGTCCTCACTCCACAATGGTGGAAGACACTTTCTACGACAGTCAGGACCAAACTGCCTGGTTTGGCAACTTAAATAATAAAAAAGAAAATGTATATTAAAATATATTTAGTTTTTAAGAATTGTAAAGGATAGACAAAAATAAGCATGTGCTTCAGCCTATTCCTTTTTTCTGCATTGAGTTTGGATTTTGTGTGTGAGCTTACTTTGAATATGTACATTTGTGATTTTTTTCCTTTTTGTAAGTCCACACAAGTGTATTTTTTTATTTGTTGTAAACAAAGACAGAAAATAAACCATTCATTCAAGACAATTGAAACCCGGCCAATTCTCCGCCATCGACTAAAAACACACCTCTTCAAACAATATGGGAAATAAACTAAAATAATAATAAATTAAAAACGAACCGTCTTACTATCTTTTGTTACTACTATAGCTACTATACTTATACTATTACCAATCATGCTAATATGTCTATACTACTATGCACTCTATTTTAGCACTTTGAGATGCCAAATATAAAGTGCAATATAAATAAAATGTATTATTATATTAGACGAACAATGCCACTGACCCTGCCAGAAATGTACCCCTCTTGCCGACTTGTTCACAATTTGTAAGTCGCTTTGGATAAAAGAGTCAGCTAAATGACTAAATGTACATGTAAAATGTGATGTAGAGCAGGATATGAATCACTGACTCCTTCAAAATGATCTAAACTTCTGTCCCACAGCCGAATTAACTCATCTTAAATTTACCACTTAAATCTGCAGGCAGCAGATATACAGGAAGGGCTGGTTCCATGTCAAAGATACAGGAGAAAACGCTGAGCATAGAGGAATGGAAATGGACTTGAGCCCAATTCCTTCAGATACCACATTTGGGGCAAGAACATAAACCCACTGCCCTGGAGGATATGATACGTTCACAAAAAGCTTTCTGGCAAAGCCCGGCACTTAAGTACCAAAATCACTCTGATGATGTACATGGAATGAATGCCAAAATTCTGAGAAATTACTCCTTGAAGTGACACTTTATTGAGTTTGGGAGTTTGGGAGTTTTTCAACGTGTCCTCACATGGGTTCAAAACCTCCTCTTACTCACATCAAATCTCAATGTTCCTCTGAGACTTTGTGAATATTGATGAATGCTGTAATAATGCTTCTAGTCATATTCATCCATCATATTAAGAGCCCTGCTGGGGTCCTGCAAGAGAACCCAAATAAGATTAGATGAAGATGTACTTTATTGCTCAATTTACACAACGTAATCAGAATTAGTCTTTTCACAGAGGTAGACACACACACACACACATTGCCCCCACCATAAGTATCTGCTCAAAGATGCTGTTAGGGGCTCAGTGCCTTGCTCAGCAGTGATATTGGGTAATGTAGAGGTAATAACCAGATACTCTCCCACTCACCACTTCATAGCTGGAAAACACCCAGCTGTAATGGTGGCCAATGAGCCTTTTTAAGACTTATTTAACACACATTTAAAGATCCCCTCTGGATGTATTTTAAACCCTTAAAAATTCTATATTGAATAACAACTTCGAAATATTTTTTTCACCTATACTAAATTGTTCAATAAACTACTGAAAATGGCTTAGCATCATCTCTACACCTTTACCATTATTAAGAATGCAAGGATCTATGCATTATGCAAATTGACAACAAGCAGCCATTGATTTTTTTTTACCAGGGATTATATTGCAGAGTATATTGTTTCAAGACATGTTGATACCTTCTCAGCTTTCTGTGTAGCTGAAGCTAAAGGTGTAAAGTTACCACATATTGGACTGTGACCCTGTGACATCACACACCCAAATCAGATTTCACTGAAGTACAGCGATGTTTCTCTCCAGGGGAAGAATGTGAAAAATGCACTCTGGCGACAAGTTCTGCACAAATAACAATCTGTATATAGTCCAAAAATAAATGTGATTGGAGTTGATCAACGTTTTGACTGTCAATTGTCGAAAACCATGATGATGATGCCAGTAAGTTACATTTGTTGTTATCGTTTGATTATGCAGATATTTTCAAACTGCTTTGCTGAGACAAAACTCCGGGGGGGGGGGGGGGGGGGTCTAGTGCAGTAGTGCAGTAGCTAGAGGCAAGGTGCATGCCGCTTACTTGCCATCTGCTTGCAACAGCTCACTGCTGCTGGCTATATACAGTATCCCTTGTGGTGAACAGGGAAGCAGCCCTGTGTGTAAAGCCTTCTCCTGCTGGTACACAGCCTCTCCCTCAACAAGACACCTGCCTGACTGTTACGGTTTGGTAGGTGTGTTGGACCCAGGTGCAGTGCAGAACAGAGAAGGCGAGATGCAGGTGTAGGTTTTCAAACAAAGGGATACTCTTTATTTTGAGTAGATGAATGAACACGCATACGAGTGCGGATAAACAAAAAGTGAGAAATCTCTGTCTCCAAAACAAATAATAATAATAATAATACACAAAGTAATCTACACAATAAACCGGGGAAAATAAAGGGGAGAAAGCAAGGTCTCCAAAACACGTTAAACGATAAAACACGTCAAACGACGGTGCTGCATATACACTAAGATACACTTTCAATAACGAATTCATACAGCAATCAAAATGACACAACAACTAAGAACACATAGCGAACGTACTTATCCTCCGTTGCAAGGAGTGATAAGGCTTACACCAGGGGCGGATTTAGGATTGTAGGAGATCCGGGGCTTAGCCCAGATAGTTTTTTTTTTACTTCGACACCACAATTTTTAACTTATACCACCACCTTGAAAGTGTTAATATGCGTCTTTGTTTACGGTTTGATTATCACTGATACAAAGTAAAATAGTGCAGTGCAATAAAATAGTTAGTAAAATAGAATAAAATAATGCAATAGTGCATTGCAATAAAATAGTTATCATCGTATTTTTTCGGGAGGCCGGTAAGGAGTGCATTACAGTAGTCGAGTTGGCTTGAGATAAAGGCATGGATCTGGTTTTCAGCGTCTTTTTGATTTATAAATGGCCGTACTTTAGCTATGTTTCTAAGGTGGAAGAATTAAGTTTTTGTCAACTTGTTGATTGTGATTTAAAGCTTAGGTCTGAGTCTACCATAACACCAAGACTTAACTCACTTAAATACAGTTAGCAGCTGGATAGACCACAGATGGAAATTAGCTTCTGCTAAATCTGATGCAAACATATTTTCATGTAACAATGATTAATTGTCAAAAGATTTTTTTTTTTTTGAAAATAGATTCGGGGCTTTTCAGAAAACATTTGGGGCTTGAGCCCAAGTAGCCACCCCCTAGCCTCGCCCCTGGCTTACACAGGTAGGTATTACTCACGGACTGTTTGGTGATCGACTGACAGGGTTTGTATGACATAGGGGAGAATATGAAGGGACATTAATGAGCCACACCAATGAGTGTAATTAAGACAGGTAGACATGGCAATTATCCACCAGGTAACGCTAGAGGCTCGCTCACTGAGCAAAGAGAACCCCCAACGTTACACCTAACCTCCTCATGGCCGCTGTTACAACCCTGCTCATAACGGTTTGATATTGTATATTGTGTATGGTGTATTTATTATTCTGTTCTGTTACTCATCCATTCACATTCCTGTAGATTCCTATTATTTTCTTTCATCATGGTTATAATTCTCAGTTTAGTTGTTATGTCTGTTGTGTGTTATGTTGGCCTTGGCCTTGGCCCACTCTGAAGTCTATGGGAGGCAGGATGGCCGACCAAAACCCACCTCTGGACCTCACGCCCACCTTAATCACCCAGATTGGACTCTTAGTGTGTCCCATTTGCAAACAACGTGACATGATCCTCCATCATGGCTTCAGGTTTGCCTCTCACTACAGAGATGAGTAGCAGAGGAAGAGCCATATTTGTGTAAATTGACTATCCCACTAGCTGTGTTTGCTGTCACATGCCATCATGTAGGCTGAATCAACCTAAAGCTGCATAAATAATGTACAGAAGAAAACTTTGACGTTGTTATTTAATATAGAATATTGAGGGAGAGGGAGAGGGAGAGGGAGAGAGAGATAAGAGAGAGAGGGAAAGACTTAGAATATTAGTCATAAGTACAAAAATATGAATTCAAGTATAATGAAGTTGAACAGCTGAACTGCTACATTATGAAACATAAAAAATCCCATGATCCTGCAGTAGCCTACTGCATGTGGTACTCTACTACTCTCTTGTCTTGTTCAAGTATAAAACAGTTTCTTGCAACTTTGGCTAAATAAAACCTCAATGGGTCTCATTCACCAACAGACTTGAGACAAAAGTTAAGATATTTTTTTCCTAGCTCCACTTAAGACATTTTCGGGACGATTTTGGGATTCACAAACGGCCCCTTCTTGGGGATTCGCTCTTAGCTAAGAGTAGGATTTAGGAGTGCTGAAGAGCAGTCGTAAGTCGGACAGACTGGTGTGTGCTGTGGTCTTAACCTCTTAGGCCAGAGCCCTATTTTCTGAAAATCCGCCTAAAATACATACCTAAGTAAATGGAAGATTGCTCCACTTCTACAAGGTCCATTTGCATGTTCCTGGTATCTAGGGACATCTATGGATCTCATGGAATGTATTCACAGTGTCAGAAATATTGTGTCTATTACTAGGCTTGCATAAATTCTGATGAAACAAAGGAGAATATGAATTATGATTTTTCTTTGCATATTTGACAGTGAATAACACCATGCTAAAAATGACCAGACATGAAAAACTGCCACTGAGCTCATTCAGTACCTTCTTGAGATCACGTGTACAAACAATCTAAGGAAATGATTAAAGGGAAGATGATTAAACAGAAGGTTTTGTAGATACGGTACTGAATTCTGCCATCCGGACCCATGCAATTTGAAATATTATTATAGAATATAGAATATGAGGCCTATAAATTACCTTATTATAGCCAACTCGCAGATCTATGGATTGGGCCAAATCTCCTCTTTCAAATGGCAGAGTTCAATTTGGATTTAGTATCACCACGCGTGCATCGAGAATGAAGAATGAAACCTACTGTATGTACAGTTAGATTCTTAGAATGGATATGGCTCTGCCATTTTGGATGGGATTTCAACACAGATGGTTGCTAAATGTTCACAGAAGGTAGACACACTAACTGCGCTCCAATCTATGACAATAACGTTCAGTTTTGTGATAGAGTATCCCGAGAAATAAGAGAAATAAAAGAATTCATACACAAGTAATTTGCTTGCAGGAAGCTAGAATTCACTGGGTAGTGTAGTTTTTAAAAATTTCGACGCTCATTGAGAGCTTTGGATGCCCTGTGCTCTATGACGACAAATCATCATCATTCGACGACGGCCGCTAATTAAAAATAAATGTTTACACATTTCAAAAACAAAAATGTCACTAATAACACTTTAACCTATTGGTAAACAAACATGTTAAGTGTAATGTGTTAATATGATATGTATGTAACTGCTTAACTGTTCCACAAGAGGGCGCTATAGGCGCAAGGAGACGCAGCTATTGTAGCTGACGTCAGGTAGAAGGTATAAAAGGGAATGTTCCCTCCCCCTCTATCTCTTTCACTCTACCTCTCAAGGAGAGGAGGTCTCGTGGTACATATGTGCATATGAGAAATAAACCACGCCGGTTAAGGCTAAAAAGGGATCTTGTCGTCATGACCAAGTTATTGTTGCTCCCCAGGTGACTCTGTCAACAGGTTATGGGAAGAGCAAAATAAGGATAGCTAGTTAGCTGAAAGTATAGGCTAGTTTAGCAGCGGGAGCACCGTGTGACTAAAGCTAAGCTAACGGGCAGCTGAGCTACGCTACCATCAAAAGATGGCAACAAGAGGAAGGAGCAAGTGGCCCTTGTTTAACGGAAGGGCAGAAGAATACGAGCTCTGGGAAGAGCAAATGTTGTGCTGTATGCACGGAGTGGGGCTGAAGAAAATCATCTTGACGGCCCCCACGGGAGAAGTAAAGGCGGCCGCGCAAGCCCTGGATACCAAGCTGAATGCTGACGTATACTGCGAGCTAGCACCACTCCTAGACAACACGAGCTCGGGGCTGATATTCCGGGACACAAAGGACAAAGGCCGAAAGAGCCTAATAGTGTTAAGAGAACACTACATCGGCAGAGGTAGGCCCCCGGATCAAATCCCTGTATATAACTTTGACCACGCTGAAGAAAGCAAACACAGAGACTGTGACCGAATACGTCATCAGGGCGGAACAAATCATCACGGCGCTCAAGAGTGCAGGAGAAGCACCGAGCGATGGACTAATGATGGCGATGGTTATGAGAGGACTACCGGAGATGTATAAACCATTTGTGTTGGTGACACACGGTTCAGCGGACAGGTCGCTGGGGGAGTTCAAGGCCAAGCTGCGGAACTTCAAGGCCTCAGAAGCAGTGCCGTCTGGGAGAAATGTGTGAGATTTAAACGCGAAGCCCCCCCCCCCCCCTAAAGGTAAAAAAAAATAAAAAAAAAATATATAATTATATATATATATATATTTTTTATTAATATTTTTATTTTTTATTTAATTTTTTGCATACAGTCAACGTATTCTTAAATAATAGCACTGCCCGAGGCTGGGCATAGAGTCAACATATTCTTAAATAATAGCGCTGCCCGAGGCTGGGCATACAGTCAACATATTCTTAAATAATAGCGCTGCCCGAGGCTGGGCATATGATACAGTCAACGTATTCTTAAATAATAGCGCTGCCCGAGGCTTAGTGGCAATGCACCTGTACAGTCGTACACCTGGCAGTAACAGGAAAATGCATAAAATACCCCTGGAACCTGATAAACAAGCTTAAAGCCAGGTACATTTTTCAATCACGACATGCAGATTTGCAGTTTTGCCTTATTTGAATCGAACTCTATAAGCTTAGTACACACGTCACAAACTGCACGAGTACAGTGTGAGCAGACCCTTGCATGATGCAACACACAGAGTGAGAGAGAGAGAGACAGAGAGCGTGCACGCGCGTGAGAGAGAGAGCGCGAGAGAGTGCGCGTGAGAGCGAGAGAGAGAGCAAGAGAGAGAGAGCGAGAGAGAGAGATCCACGGCGGGAACAGAATAGATTGCATTAAAAACTCACCAAACGTCCAAGAGGAAGGACACAACCGTGGAGATGACAAAGTTCACCAGTCCATATTGTCCCCCCCGTTGGGATGAACTTGGGAGTCTGTTCCTAGTTTATCTGCCACACGTTAGCACTCGATAACGTAGCTAACGCTAGTTAGCTGTCCCTGCCTTTAGCTAAGCCGACATGGCTAGCCTGACTGAACATTCTAACACGCAACAACTTTCATCTTCAGTCCATCTGCCGAACGTCCTTTTCGTCTTGGCAAAACCTACCGTAAATCCTCAAATATAGGACGGGTCTTCTATTTACCTCAGCTGCAAAGAGCACCAGGCCTTTATTAGAGAGAGGCTTATATAAGAGGCATGCCTTAATTTCTAAAAATGACACTCATGGACATAATCCCTCAATTGTCAGACTATTATTGCATTATTATTATTATTATTATTATTATTATTATTATTATTATTATTATTATTATTATTATTATTATTATTATTATTATTATTATTATTATTATTATTATTATTATTATTATTATTATTATTATTATTATTATTATTATTATTATTATTTTTTTTTTTTTTTTTTTTTTTTTTTTTTTTTTTTTTTTTTTTTTTTTTTTTTTTTTTTTAATATGTACATTGTCTTTCTAGATTTATTTAGACTAGCATTGGTATTTAAATATTGAGTGCAGTTGAGTAATTGTGGGATTAACGTAATTCACACACTGAAGTTGGAACTGTCTATACTAGGTTGTGGGGTCCGGGGATGGTTTAGCGCAGTGTTTCTCAAAGTGGGGGGCGCAGAGGCATGACAGGGGGGGCCTTGAGATAAAAAAAAGAGAGCTGATGAGCTCTTCAAAATTATTGACAGTTACCTGACAGAACATGGACTGAAATGGGAGAACTGTGTGGGCTTTTGCTCTGACGGTGCGCAGGCCATGGCAGGGAAAAGGAGGGGGCTACAGGCGCTCATCAAGGGGGTCTCGCCAAACACGCAATGGATGCACTGTAAATTCACAGAGAGGCGCCAGCGTCAAGACAGCTTGGCCCTGAGCTGAATGTGGTTTTGACAGAAGTTATAAACGTGGTAAATTTCATCAAAACCCGACCCCTGAAAGCGCGCCTGTTCTCTGCGCTGTGTGAGGAGATGGGAGCTGACCATTCTGCAGTGCTGTTTCACAGCGAGGCAAGGTGGCTCTCGCGAGGGAAGGTATTGTCAATTTGAAAGGTCACGATATTGGTGTTATTTCAATAAATTTAAACATGGCCCATTTCATGACTATTTTGTTGGGGCGAGGGGGGGGGGGGGGGGGGGGGGGCCCAAGATATTTTGGTCCGCCAAAGGGGGGCCTGACAGAAAAAGTTTGAGAAGCACTGGTTTAGCGTGTGGTACCCTCTCGACTTCCTCCGTCGAATCGAGTTGTTTACATGCAGTAGCTTCAGCTACTAACGCTGTCATAGCATCATGATCTCTAATGTGTCAACTGGACAACGCCAGCCTCTCCTGCCAACGTCATATAGATAGCGAACGTTAACGTTTTCAAACGAAGTCAACGTCATCCAGCTGACACCACATATCTAGATATTATGACAGCGTTAGCTAGCGGCTAGCGCTAAAGCTAACCAGAGGGAAACATTAATGTACGGTAGTCAGTGTAGCGGGAGGCAGCACTTGATTTCCATTGGCAAGAGTTTATCTCATTCTATATCACAGCACGAAAAATAAAATAAAATAATTTTTTTGCGACCTTATAATAGAGACCGGCCTGTGTTTGTCTAAATGCATCAAACCCCCCAGCCATTATGAGAGGCCCCTCCTTTATCGGAGGTCCCTCCTCTATTTGAGGATTTACGGTAATCACTATACTTGGTATTGATAAGCTTACGGCACGCAGCGTTATTTCTTCTGCTCCGATGCTGCACATTTCTTGGCCAAGACGCTCCCGTGGATAGCGCCGAATAGTCAGACCCCGTACCTGTGTAACCCCTCCCCTCGTTAAAACCAATAGTATATCTGCAGAGCCGCAGAGCTCCAATAGTGTATCTGCAGAGCAGCAGAGCTCCAATAGTATATCTGCAGAGCCGCAGAGCCCGGAACAAGTCAGACACATTCGACAAACATGTCTAATGTGAAATATATAAGCATGTAAGCTAAACTAGATTTTAGGTCTGTGATGGAAAGTGATTGTTAACATTCTATTTATTTATATTTTTATATTTTAGTCAACGCAGCAGCAGCAGGTCCAAAGGAAGGGACTGATCGTGGACACAGGTGCGTCGTCCCACATCATCAACGACAGGAACCGATTCAAGAACTTTGACAGCACCTTCGAGCCGGAGAGACACAGCATGGAGCTGGCAGATGGGAAGCACACATTCGGGTTGGCGCAGGGGAGAGGAGACGCACAAGTATGCCTCATAGACAGTGAGGGGCGCCGGTGTACAGTGACGTTAAAGAACGCCCTCTACATACCCTCGTTCCCACAAGAACTATTCTCTGTAAAATCTGCTACAGCAAACGGTGCCAAAGTGTTCTTCAATGAAGGTAAAGATGTTCTTGTAGAGCCTGACGGTACGAGATTTAACATTGAGGTGTATAAGAGAATGTATTATCTACAAACAGAATGTAACGAAAATGATATGTGTAATGTCAGTCATGTTATTCAGACATGGCATGAGATCATGGGTCATTGTAATTACAAGGATATACTGAAGCTGCAAGCGGTGACAGTAGGCATGCACATTAACGGTGAAAAGCATAGACCTAACAAAGAATGTGATGTGTGTATAAAGGGAAAGTTCACTTAAACAAGGAACAGAGGTCCCACGGAAAAAGTAAAGACACCACTTGAGCTAGTTAATACAGATCTAGCCGGTCCAGTAAACAATGAGTCCATAGGTGGCTTTAAATATGTACAGTCTTTCACAGATGTGTGTACAGGGGCAGTGTTTGTTTACTTTCTCAAAGCAAAGAGTGACACACTCCAGGCCACAGATAAATTCCTTGCAGATGTAGCTCCTTATGGCAACATAAAATGCTTACGGTCCGATAACGGAACAGAGTTCACAAATAGAGAGTTCCAATCACTGCTGAGAAGGAATAAGATCAGACACGAGACGTCCTGTCCTTACTCCCCGCACCAGAACGGGATAGCAGAGAGGGAAGGATGCACTCTTTTCAAAATGGCTAGGTGTAAGCTAATAGATGGTAACTTATCGAAGAGTCTATGGCATTATGCGGTACAAGAAGCCGCTTACACCAGAAATCTGTGTTTTAATAAGCACACAGGAAAAAGGTGTGATCTAGCCAGGATGCACAAGTTTGGGTCAGTGTGTTATGCTTACCAACAAGAGGAAAGCTCGAGTCCAGGTGTGAAAAAGGACTCTTTGTAGGGCATGACAAGGGCAGCCCCGCTTTTCTAGTCTACTATCCCGGTAAAGGGAAAGTGCAAAAACACAGGCTAGTAAAATGTGTCACAAAGACAATGTTATGTAGTACGTACATAGTATTTTGTATGTAGGTAGGTGTAGTAATAAGACTCAGGAAGCAGGTTACTCTTTTAGCCTTTTAGTCAAGCAGGTTAGCATGGTAGGTTACAGCAGGGTACATTCTGTTCTATTCTCCTTCTGCGTGTACACTTCTTCTGCATACTTCAGCTGTAGGCATAACAGGGCATTGTATCAACTACGCCCCATAGTGGAGACTCTTGGGAAGTACATCTTCAACATGCATTACAGAACACAACATCTCCCTTTTCTGTAATAGAATGTTACTTGCTACTCAGCATTATGCAAATTTAGAACTTTTGCTTTTTCCCCTTTCTTAAGTAAACTGAACCAACAGTCAGTATCATAAGACGGGTAACTCAAGGTAATCATTAAACAAAGGGAGCACAGGTTATTCAATCATTATCAAGATATAATTATATATGCTCAACCAATTTTACTCTTAGTTCTCACTCAGTGTGCACCAAAGTCCTGATGCCAACTAGGTTTGTTTCTTGCACGCGACTGTGCTGGAGTGTGACCGCTGAGCGCTGTCAGGGCAGGGCGGATCCCTAAGTCCTGCTCATCTGGAGTGTTCGAAGTGTGAGCCAGACGGGTTGCGTTCCATTTCTTTCCATCACTGAGCAGAAAGGTGCTTTTGCCAATCTTCTTTTTCACTGTCATTGGTGCACTGTATCTCGAGTGTGTGATGTGGTGTTCTAATCCTGACTCTCTCCCCCTCCCGAAAAACAGGTGCACGAGCGCCACGCTTAGCATCTGTGTAGCGCTTCATTTTGGCTTGCTTGTTTTGGACCGTTTCTCTCACAGTCTCGTCCTGTGAACTCACAGTAGGCTGCAAGGGCAGTACGTCCAGTTTGGTGCGCATTTTACGACCGTAAAGCAGTTCATGTGGTAACCCACTGGCGTGGGGAGTGGCTCTGTATCTTTGCAGACAACCCAACACAGCCTCTTTCCACGGTTGAGACTGCTGGATCGCTGTCTGAATGCAACTCCTCAGAACACGATGGAAGCGTTTGACAGCACCATTAGCCGTGGGATAGTAAACTGAAATCCGATTGTGAGCAATGTCTCTTTCCTTGAGGTACTCGGCGAAGGCTGCTGATGTGAATTGAGGTCCATTGTCTGTGACAACGCTCTCTGGGTTACCATGGCGACCGAACACAGAGCTTAGGAACTTGGTTACATCCGTAGTTGTAGCGTTGTGAGAAAAGGCTACCTCTGGCCACTTAGAATAGTAGTCCGTCAGTGTGATCGCGTAACGGCAGGCTGGCACAGCTGACTCGAAGGGCCCGACTATGTCGAGGCCTAGCTTCTTCCACGGGCCATCTGGCAGTGGAACTGGCTGTAGAGGTGCAAAATAAATCTTGGCCGTCTTGTCATTAGACTGACAAGAGACACATTTGGATATGTCGGCCTGAACCTGAGAGTCCATCTTCGGCCACCAATAGAGATCCCGCAGACGCTGCTTAGTGCATATGACCCCCTGGTGGCTCTCGTGTGCCAGTGTGAGCAATGTATGGCGTAAGGACACTGGTGCGATGAGGCGGTTGCCTCTGAGGACGTAATTGTCCTTGATTGACAGTTCCTCTCTGATCTTGAAGTATGCGATCAGATCTTGGCTCACTGATTTCGCTGAGTGAGGCCAACCCCTGTTAATCTGACCACGCAGTGCAGTCACTTCAGGGCAGGTAGAGCAAGCAGCCCCAAACTCAGTCACCGACTGAGTGTAGCAGCGATATGTGCTACTATCTCGGGCTCCACATCCATAGCAGAGTCAGTAGAAGCAGTAATAGTAGCAGCAGTAGTAGTAGCAGCAGTAGTAGTAGCAGCAGCAGTAGTAGTATCAGTAGTATCAGTAGTATCCGTAGTAGCAGTAGTATCCGCAGCAGCAGTAGTAGTATCAGTAGAGACGGTGTCCCTGACCGTGAAAGGCAAGCGGCGTAACTTCTGGTGGACTAGCTTAACAGTAGGGTACATATTTACACAATGCACAAAGCCTTTTGCACAGCCAAATGCCGTAGGAGCTGTGACAGTAGTAGCCATCACAGGGGCAGGTGTAGACGGCGTAGGAGCGGAGGAGGGGAGGACAGTAGTTCCACTAATGCAGAGGTGGAGTGCAGTCAACAAGTCCATTCCCAGTAGGGGAGTTCCTTTATCCACGACATAAAATGTAGCAGGGACCGTGACATTGTCTCTCCTCACCTGAGCCTGTAGGCACCCCATGACAGGTATGCTAGCCTTGGTGTACGACACCAGCCGAACAGTAGGTGCAGATAGGGTAGTTTCACTGAAGTATTTCTCATAAGTAGACAGTGGCATTATGGAGCCTGTGTCCACAACCAGTCTCAATTCCTGAGCCTGGGTAGTAGGTGTGTGTACATGCACATTGCATACAATAATTTTTGTAATGTCAGAAGCTTCCACGCATAGCACTGTAATTTCAGGAATTTCCACTGTACTCACCGACTGTGTTTTAGCACGGCAGACACGAGCAAAATGTCCTGTTTTCTGGCATAATTTGCAAGTCTCTTTTACTGCTGGACATTGTGAAGAGTTCGCCAGGTGACTTCCCGAGTCACATCGGTAGCAAGAGCGAGTGGAGTATGTAGGTGGGTGTAGTAATAAGACTCAGGAAGCAGGCTACTCTTTTAGCCTTTTAGTCAAGCAGGTTAGCATGGTAGGTTACAGCAGGGTACATTCTGTTCTATTCTCCTTCTGCGTGTACACTTCTTCTGCACACTTCAGCTGTAGGCATAACAGGGCATTGTATCAACTACGCCCCATAGTGGAGACTCTTGGGAAGTACATCTTCAACATGCATTACAGAACACACCAGACAACATGTGAGAACGAGACACAGACACAGGAGCCAGAGCTGGACTCCAGAGTAGGGTGTGATGAAAGAGAGACACCACAGCCTAGTGTACTGAGCACAGACATGCAGACAGACAGTCAACAACCCCCAGAGGACGATGATGGGAAGCACCCTAGGGTGACGTCACATGCCTCATGCAGTGGGAGATATCCCTCCCGGGAACATTAACCCCCAAAGTATCTGAAAGACTATGCCCAAAGAGAAAGTGACGAGGATGACAGTACACTTACCAGCATAGATTACTGCTACAGAGTAGTGAGTGGTGTACCTCAGACCTTTAAAGAGGCCATGGTATCCCCTGAGTCAAGAAAATGGGAGAGAGCAATGGATGAGGAGATGAGGTCCCTAGAGGACAATCATACTTTTACTCTAACCAAGTTACCAGAGGGTAGACAGACAGTGGGAGGCAAATGGGTGCACTCAATCAAGGATGGTATTGAAGGCCACGACAAGGCCAGGTTTGTAGCTAAAGGCTACAGTCAAAGGGAAGGAATAGACTACGGTGAGACATTCTCCCCTACAGCCAATCTGACCACTGTACGGGTAGTGATGCAGAAAGCAGCTGAGGACAGTTTGATTTTACACCAGATGGATGTGAAGACAGCCTACCTGCACGCACCCATTGATAGCGAGATATATATGGAACAACCTGAAGGTTACGAGAAGAAAGGAGAGAAGATAGTGTGTAAGCTAGAAAAATCCATTTACGGCCTGAAACAGTCTGGGCGAAATTGGAACGAGATGCTTCATACATGTCTAATTGAAGATCACTTCATACAGAACCCAGTAGACCCCTGTGTTTACACAAAGGAGTCAAAAGAGTCAGGAAAAGTGATAATTGTGATTTGGGTGGATGATTTAATCATCGCAGCAGACAACACTAGAAACCTAGAACAGGTGAAAAGTATGCTCTCCACCAGATTAAAAATGAAAGACCTAGGTAGGTTAAAACATTTTCTAGGCATGGACTTCGAACAGTTGTGTAAAAATATCCCAGAAGAGATATGTGGAAAAGATCCTGTATCGTTTTGACATGCAAGAATGTAGAACCAGGGAAACACCATGTGATCAAAAGCTAGACTACCAAGAGGATGCTCAGAAATTGACAGATGTAAAAATGTACAGAGAAGCTGTAGGTAGCCTCATTTATTTGACAACATGTACACGCCCTGACCTATGTTTTGTAGTGAGTAAATTATCACAGCATTTAGCTGATCCCACAGAAGAGCACTGGATTACAGCAAAACATGTTTTTCGTTATCTCAAAGGCACAGCAGATAAACAGCTTTGTTTCAGAAAGAGCAGCGAGGGCTTAGGACTTCAAGCCTATAGTGATGCAGATTGGGCGGCAGACGCGACAGACAGAAGAAGTACCACCGGGTATTGTGTGAGTTTGGGTACAGACAGCTCACTGGTTTCATGGAAAACAAAGAAACAGCCCACAGTGGCACTATCAACTTGGAAAGCCGAATACATGGCTCTAGCTTTGACAATACAGGAATGTATTTATCTAGAACAACTGCTCGAAGGAATGGATACCTATGTATATAAGAAAACTGTTGTTTATGAAGACAACCAGGGAACCATTGCACTCGCTAGAAACCCTGTGTGCCGACAGAGGTGTAAACATGTGGATATAAAATATCACTTCATCAGATCTGTCATCAGAGAAGAAAGGATGACACTTGTTTACTGTCCTACAGACGACATGGTTGCAGACGCTATGACCAAACTGAAATTGAGAAGATTGGCAGAGGTCATGTTTGGTGTGTAAAATATTGCCTGTTATGTAATATTGACTGCCATCTTTTGATGTTTTGAACTGTATTTTCTTCTTGAAAAATTGTTTTGGAAAAGTTGTACAGTATACACGTCATTCATAAGTGGGAGTGTTAAGTGTAATGTGTTAATATGATATGTATGTAACTGCTTAACTGTTCCACAAGAGGGCGCTATAGGCGCAAGGAGATGCAGCTATTGTAGCTGACATCAGGTAGAAGGTATAAAAGGGAGCGGCTAGGTGGTGTAGTGGGCAAGGCACTCGCCACCAGTGTGGAGACGCTAGGATTCGCGTGTTCGAATCCAGCTCTCCACATTGTTTTCAGTTTAGCTGGTCGTCCGCAGTAATACACATTGGCCGTATTACGGGGAGGGAAACTGAAGGGTGGGGATCGGGCGTTGTGAACAAGCGACTCCTACAAGTCGGTTGGTGCGCCTGCGCAGTAGAATCAGGAAGTGTCGGGGGCAGCGTGAGCCTCCCACGCGTTACTCCTCGACACTGAGAGATCGAGCTGCGCAGGTGAAAAGATGCGACTGCTGTTACCTCAAGTACCGGAGGGGACTTGTGCTATGTATGACTTAGTCCACATTGCAGCCGGCTTGTGGGAGGCAAGAAACAGCGTCCGTGACAGGGGAGGGTTGAATTGGATGATACGAAATTGGGATGGGAGAAAAATATATATAGAAAAATGGGAGAAAAAGTGGATAAAAAAAAAAAGGTATAAAAGGGAATGTTCCCTCCCCCTCTATCTCTTTCACTCTACCTCTCAAGGAGAGGAGGTCTCGTGGTACATATGTGCAGGGCCGCCTCAGGGGGTGTGCGAGCAGTGCGGTCGCACAGGGCCTCGCGGGAAGGGGGGCCTCATCACATACCTAAAATCTAGTTTTGCTTATATGCTTATATATTTCACATTAGACACGTTTGTAGAATGTGTCTGACTTGTTCCTGGGTCTGCACCTGGGTCACTATTGGAGCTCTGGTGCTCTGCAGCAGGCATTGGTTTCAACGAAGGGAGTGGTTACTTACATCATAGTACGCCGCCGGAAACTTAAATGAAGAAGAAGAAGAAGAAGAGTCAGCTGCGTTTGAATATTTTTTGACTATTATGCTTAGTTATGCCAGCCAAGGTCGGTCATTATCAGTCGGTCAGTCACCAAGGAACGTTGACGAAAGGCGGGACAAATGGCCGGAGCCTTGTCATGATGCAGTCGGGATATAGGCCATGGCCCATGATGATGTCGGCTAGTAGCTAGCTTAGCTAAAGGCTATCTAGCGTTTAGCTAAGCATCTGGTCGTTTGGCAGATGAACTTCGTCAACTCCACGCGGTTGTCTCCATCCTCTTGGACGTTTGGTGAGTTTTTAACCTATTCTATTAACTCTATTCTATTCCCGCCGTGGGCATCGCTCTCTCTCTCTCTCTCTCTCACTCTCTGGAGCTAAACTGGCCGACTAGCTAATAGTACTACTAGTAGCTAACGGTGTGTGCCTGGTGTCAGCACCTGGCTGTATGTAGCCGCATAGCTTGCTTCTGCGTTAGCTAATGGTTAGCGATAGCCTGGTTGAGCTAACTGTTAGCCAGTTAGCTGTTTAGCTTTGACGTTAACTGCCGGCTGCGCTCGGCTGGGAACGTTCGTTTGATGCTATCAGTTAGCCTTGAGTTAGCTGTTAGCTTGTGCTACGACCATTGACATTAGCCGTGAGAATAGCAGGGGGTTCTGGCACTCTGACTACGACATCATCTTTGACAGAAGATGTAGTCGGGCCTGCACCATGACAAGGCTCTGGCAGCAGCTTATTTTTGTCCCGACAGCGAGAGGCCTTTCGTCAACGTGGAGACCTGTGTTACGGCCTTTCGCCCTGCGTTCCTTGGTGCAGGTAAGATTAATGAAAATGTCATGACATTACCCCACTCTTCCTTCCTTCCCCTCCCGAATGTTTTGTTAATAACGATGTTTTTTTCCAGGCAAAACATATGCTACTTCACAACATTTGGAGATACGACATGTGCTGTGTGTGAATGTCTTGGTCGTTTGTGTAGCTTGGGTAGCGTTGGGCCGTTGGCCAAAGCTGTGTGTGGCCTGGTGTCACAGTACCTGGCTAGCCTATTTAGCTGATGTCGGCCATTGGCTCCTTGCTGCTTTGGTTTCTCTGGTATAGACCCTCTTCTCTTTGGATTTAAGTGTTGATCTTTGTCCTTTTGGATCTCTCATACATGCTCTCTCTCTAACACACACACACATGCTCTCTCTCTCTCATACATGCTCTCTCTCTAACACACATGCTCTCTCTCTCTCTCTCTCTCTCTTTCTAACACACACAGTCTGCCTATGGCGGCCTTTCTCGATGGCTAGGCTGTGCTCGCTGAGTCTGTATAGTCAAGGATCTTCAGTCACAGTGCTCAGGTATTCTGCCACTGTGTGTACTCTCTGTTTAGGGCCAAATAGCATTTCAATTTCTTTCCAATGTGTCTCTCTCTCTCTCTCTCTCTCTCTCTCTCTTGGATTTAAGTGTTGATCTTTGTCCTTTTGGATCTCTCATACATGCTCTCTCTCTAACACACACACACATGCTCTCTCTCTCTCGCTCTCTCGCTCTCTCTCTCTCTCTCTCATACATGCTCTCTCTCTAACACACATGCTCTCTCTCTCTCTCTCTCTCTCTTTCTAACACACACAGTCTGCCTATGGCGGCCTTTCTCGATGGCTAGGCTGTGCTCGCTGAGTCTGTATAGTCAAGGATCTTCAGTCACAGTGCTCAGGTATTCTGCCACTGTGTACTCTCTGTTTAGGGCCAAATAGCATTTCAATTTCTTTCCAATGTGTCTCTCTCTCTCTCTCTCTCTGTACACTGTATATTGACTGTAGAACGGGAGCTCTCTCTCGCTCTCTCTTTTGCTATATGTTGACTGTATCATGCCCCGCCTCGGGCAGCGCTATTATTTAAGAATATGTTGACTGTATGAAAAAAAAAAAATATATATATATATATATATATATATATATATATATATATATTTTTTTAACCTTTTGGGGGGGGGGGGCTCGCGTTAAATCTCGCACAGGGCCTCGCATTTCTCCCAGGCGGCCCTGCATATAAGCATATGAGAAATAAACGCTGGTTAAGGCTAAAGAAGGACCTTGTCGTCATGACCAAGTTATTGTTGCTCCCCAGGTGACTCTGTCAACAAAAGATATTCCTGAAAATATACACTATGACTGCTGTTGTGACATGGTTAGGATGTTTACTCTTGGATACATTTGAGAACGAAAACGCAACATTATGTCAGACAGATTGATTTATGACGTGATGGCTGACCAACCTCTGTCCCACTGCGTTGTGGATCTAGGAAAATCAACGTGATTGGCAGCGGACAACAGGCTGTCCTCCAAAAGACTGCAGCTGTGTGACTGCCGGTCATCCTGGGCTTCCCCTTTGCTCTCTCTCTTGCTTCTTATTCTCTCTGTCGCAGAGAACAAGTGTCGCTGGGACATTCACACCATGTGACGGGGTCCTTTTCCTCTTCCCCTCGAAACTCACAACAATGATGGCGTAGTCGGAATAAGTGGTGTTGAGGTTGCTTTTATTGTCAGCCTTCCAAGGTGCAGCGGTGACATCTCATACTAGTGACATAAACAAAATAATTAAAGCTATACTATTACCTCTGCAGTCTGTCAGGTGGGTTCCACAATAACCTCACGTTGACAGACAAACACTTACTGTGTGGAGCTCCCCTGGTTACCCTTTTTGCAACCGTGGTTCTGGTGAAGCCCCACACAGAGACAAACAGACTAACAACACTTACGGCACTTCCCTCTGTATACCTTCACTGTACACTAACGCAGGCAAGAACAAACACTCCTTGGGCCGCAGCCCTCATGAACACCCTGGACTCCTCCCCCTCCACAGGTGCCACACATAATTAATTAAACAAACTAAACAGGTGCTACACATCAAACTAATTAGCAGTTTCCTATACACATTAAAATCAGACAACCTTCAACACCAATACCCTCACAACACAATAAATAAATATATGTATGAATGGATATGAATGTATAATGTATGAATGCATGTATGATAAGATTAATGAGTATGTATGCCATGGGCGGAGTTTATGGGGGTGCAGGGGGTGCATTGCACCCCCTGGTGGCCGGGGGTGAAATTGCTTTAAAAAATAAAAATAAAAATAAAAATCAAGATTATTTTTATTTTAATAAAATTATAATAATTGTGAGAAACAAATCTGAATTCTATTATGTTTTGTTTTACAATACATTAATTTTATAGTAGTAATCATGTCACATTATATTATTTTCGTAATGACTTGCGACGGAAGTGAGTCAGTCAGACAGACACGCAGGCTGCGTGTCTGTCTGACTGACTCACTTCCGTCGCAAGTCGCAGGTACCAACCCACCTCTGACCTCTTCCTTCCTAGTACGACCTACCTTACCTGTAGTATTGGAAACGTAAAGTAAATATGGATATCCGTAAATTTCTAAAGCCGCAGCCTCCACCCGTCCAGCAGCAGCAGCAGCAGCATCACCCACCAACAACGAGCACCGGCGCCACCGCTGCTACCGACCCCGTAGAAGAGTCACCGGCGCTGGGGGCTCCAGCAGAGAGGCAGCCGCCCCGCCTGCCCCCCGCACCCCCGCACAAACAAAAAGAGCCACAGCCGCGGCCTCCACCCGTCCAGCAGCAGCATCACCCGCCAACAACGAGCACCGGCGCCACAGCTGCTACCGACCCCGTAGAAGAGTCACCGGCGCTGGGGGCTCCAGCAGAGAAGCAGCCGCCCCGCCTGCCCCCCGCACCCCCAGCAGAGCAGTCACAACCACCGTGTCCGGGCAGTTTGGACACAACAAACCCGCCGCCCCCCCCCCACCGGCCCCGGGGCCATCAGTGGAGGTGGTGGATGGTGATCTTGGGGAAAAACACGGCTGTCCAAAGCAGCCTATCTTACAGCAATTCCCCACAAAGTTAATAGCAAAAAACAACCGTTCATTTTCCACCTTCTATTACAAGACGCATGCGTGGATGGAATATTCCGTTTTAAAGGATGCAGTGTTTTGTTTTGCCTGCCGACACTTCCAGAATGACAACAATGTCGTGGACTCATTTCGTAATACCGGCGTGAGTGCCTGGAATAGACTGGGCTCGAAACTGGATAAACATGCGATATCCGATGCCCATAAGAGTTGCATGATTAAATGGGATCACTTTAAAAAGAGTGCATCTTCAGGGTCTATTGCAGCTAAACTTTCAGAAAGTCACAAAGCTACTGTAGAGAAGAACAGGTTGTATCTGTCCAAAGTTGTTGATATTATTAGGCTATTGTCTAAACTTGGATTGCCTTTCCGTGGACACAGGGAGGGGATAGATTCAGAAACAAGGGGCAATTTTATTGAGATGTGCAGCTTCTTCTCTAAATATGATAAAGGATTTGAAAGCATGCAGACAAATTATTTTAATTCAACAAGCCCAGAATTCCAGAATGAAATAATTGATATCTGTGCAAACTTGGTTTATGCAGATATTGCAGAAACAGTACAGAATACTGGTTTCTTCAGTATTATGGCAGACGAGGCCAGGTCCTCTAAAACGGAACAATTGTCAATTTGTTTAAGATACGTTGAGCAGCTTGAAATCAAGGAGCGTTTTCTGTGTTTTATTGATTGCTCAGCATCTCGTGGTGCAGCTGCTATAGTGGACGCTATAAACACAGGACTGGAGATGGGTGGTTTAAAAAACATCACAATTGTTGCTCAGAGTTATGACGGCGCCTCCGTAATGTCGGGTCACGTTTCAGGCGTGCAGCAGCGCATCAAAGAGACCTATCCGTACGCAGTCTACATACACTGCTTGGCACACAAACTAAATCTGGTGCTTGTTGAGTCTTGCACTGCCAACCGCAGCGTGAAAACATTCCTGAATGTCATTGATAAGCTGTACTGTGTATTTGCACAACCGTCAAATCACCATAGATTTATTGAAATCCAGAAATCTCTGAATTTGAAGCAAACTGAGATTGTACAGCCCAGTGAAACGAGATGGGCATGCAAGTGGAAATCTGTGCATGCGGTTAAGACCCACTATTCCGCTATTATAGCCTGCCTCAAAGAAATTAGTGAAGAGGGAGGAAGGTGGTCTCCTGACGCCACTGGCCTTTATGAACACTTGACAAGAATGTCATTCATTACATGTCTCATTGTATTTGAAGGCATACTGCGTACGATTCATGTTACGCACAAGTGCCTACAGTCCACCAATTGCACACTCTCCGAAGCTGTAGGATACACTAACAATCTGAAAGCGCACTTCAAATCTCAGAGGCAGACAGATGCATGGAGCGACGTGTGGGAATCAGTCAAAACGTTCTGCAAGGACAACAACGTGCCTGATGATGATGATGCAACCCAAACTGCTGTTGACCCCGATGCAGCGACAGCACCCAAACGTAAACGGGCCACGAGACCTCCCACTGCCCTCGACAGTTATTTGGGTACGTCTACTTTGGGCCAAAGGGAAATGCATGAAACTGAACGTGACAGTGCAGTAGTGACTGTGACAGTGTCAGAGGGTGACACTGACACAGCAGAGAGACACACACACACACCTGGATTTCGTCACCAACACCTATTTCTACCTGTACTGGATACTCTCATCAGCGAACTGGACAGGCGATTCACAGGAGAGGCAATACCACTTGCACAGGCATGTGCAGCAGTGTTTACATGTGACAAAAAAGGAATCGAACCTCTCCTGGAAAAATATGCACAGCCGCTGAAAATCAACCCTATTCTGGTTGGATCAGAGATGGATCTTGTAAAGGCGTCTTGTGACACAGTTGTTTCACTTGATCATCTTAAAAAGACTGTTACAAAGGGCAGCTATCCAAATCTGTACAAGTTGCTACAGTTGGCACTCACTCTACCCATTGGATCTGCTACCACAGAGAGAAGTTTCTCTGCCATGAGAAGGATCCGAAATTGGCTGCGATCAACAATGGGTGATAAAAGGTTTTCTTCTCTGTCCATTCTGAACATTGAGAATGATATAACGGCAAAGCTGGAACCGGAGAAGATTGTGGACATTTATTTATGATGGACGCAAAAAAAGGCGCCTGCTTCTCCACTAGGTGAGAGTCGTGACTCGTGAGACACTTTTGTTTGTACAGCCTTTGACAACCTACTGTATGCATACGTGTGCGCGGCTGTGCGCTTGGCAGAGTGTTGCACAGTATTTTGTTATTTTTGTATGTCATGTTTGGTACAGTAAAGTGGTCTAGTGGAGCAGCAATATACTTGTTGTGGTCTTTTTATTTTAGTATTTCCTTCTTTATCTTTGTCACTTTGTCAATGATTAAGAGTAAGTCAGTTAAAAATGATCCCCCGTAGTGCTGTGTGTGTGAGTGTGTGTGTGTGCTGCTGTACTACCTAAATAAAATAAAAAATTAGGGGTTAGGGCATTGTAAAAACGCTAAAATAATAAAATAAAGACGTGCGCGCGGGTGTCGTTCGCCAAGCAGTCGCACCCCCTGGCGTCAAGTTCAAACTCCGCCTATGATGTATGCATGTTTGATTATGTATGAATGTATATGATGAGTGAATGTTGTGTGTATGTGTGCGTGCGTGCTGCCTCTGAGTCAGTGACAGACCCAGTCTGTCACACACCACCAACAGCATTCTAAATAACCTCTTTGCTCAAGTATCGATCTCTGCCTCGTGAGACCAGCAACCGGAATGCAAGGTGCCAGATAAAGCGATAAAGACCAACTGAAGACCGTCACAAGAGAGCGTGGCCTGAACCCACCCCGGCTGGAGGACACTGGCGCTCAGCGCTTCATCCGGCGGCAGCTCTGGCAAGGAGGGGTGCACAAGCTCAAGGAGGGTGGAGGTGATGATGGACCAGGAAGCTACTTTTAAAATGATTGGCTCAGCTTGATCTACCAACCAACAAAATAAAAATAAATCCCATTGCTGAAAATACATTAAAAACATTTACCTTGACTGCGGGAGCTGTTAAGAATTGTGAGGGGGATCAATAAGAACTTCAATAGCACACCACCAGTCAGACATTGAATAACACCAAGTAGCCCTATCGGGGTTCTTCACAGAAAATAATGGTGTGTGTGTGTGTGTGTGTGTGTGTGTGTGTGTGTGTGTGTGTGTGTGTGTGTGTGTGTGTGTGTGTGTGTGTGTGTGTGTGTGTGTGTGTGTGTGTGTGTGTGTGTGTGTGTGTGTGTGTGTGTGTGTGTGTGTGTGTGTGTGTGTGTGTGTGTGAGAGAGAGAGATATAACATTGGGGTGGGTCAAAGGCACTGCTCTAAAGGAAGTCGGTGATTTCAAATACCTGAGCTCGTGGGTCAACTCGTCCGAGCAAGACCTTAAAGTGAGGAAGGCGCTTGCATGGAGGGCTCTGAACGGCATGACCAGTGTGTGGAAATCCAACCCCCCCGTCAAATCAAGCTCAACTTCTTTCATGCAACAGTTGAGTCTGTCCTTTTGTATGGCAGTGAATGCTGGGCCCTGAAGCCCACCCTGCAGAAGTCCCTGGATGGGTGCTACACCAGAATGATGCGTGTGGTGCTCAACATCAACAGGGATGAGCATGTCACTAATGCAAACTTGTATGGGGGGGTGCTAAGGGTGAGCGAGAAAGTGGCAGTCAGGAGAATGAGGCTGGCAGGTCACTGCCAGAGACACCATGAGCTGCCAACCAGCAAACTTGTGCTGTGGGAGCCAACACACGGGCATCGATCACGAGGACGTCCCACACTAACCTACATGGACGTACTCAGGAGAGATGCGGGAACAGAAAGCACCGGCGAGCTAGCCAGATGCATGGAAGATCAGGATGACTGGAAGCACCGATGGAGGGCCCCTCCGAGGACGACCTAGATAGATAGATAAAGGCGCCCATAGCCAGTGACTTGTAAAGACAATAAAGAGTCCTCTCAGCACCACGGAGAGCTCCACACCACACATTCAGAACACTGGACAGCTCTTACTGTAGGAGTGTGTAATTCCACACATCAGACCAAAACAACCAAGATTAGGCAAGCCTAGTTCATCTGGACCAGCCACAACAACCACGACCAGCGTTTCAACAATGGGGAGTCAGTTAGGGACATTCACTATTATAGGCCGGCGCTCCGGAGCTGGCAAATATTTAAACAAAGTACTTACCAAGTGGGGGCTCTTTTGCCTTGAGCTCGCTGTTTGACAGCATTACAGATACTACCTTTAATTGCTACCATAATTTAGCTTTGTGTGTATCTTTAAGCTATTCTTTCACACCTGTGACTACATGGTTAAAATGTGTGTTGGGTTATGACAACGTTTGGTCTTACCAACATTGGAATAGCCTAGTATTCACACTTTAGGTCTACATTTAAAAAAGAAATGTAAGATTCGTTTTTTTGGCATTTTGCTGCTTTATTTCGCACAGGCCCGACTGAGAGGAAGGTTAGGAGAAGACACGGGGGGAAGACATGCGGCAACGGTCTCCGGGTCCTGGAGTCGAACCCGGGACGTCCTCGTTGCACTGCAGCGCAGCTACGTGGGTGCGCCACCCTGGCGGCCAGGCCTACGTTTAAAGGCATCCCCAAATGACGATTATTTCTGCTCTGGCGCAGAATATAGCATTTAATTTCAGGTGCAAACATCACATCTTCACAGGCGTAAACACATCTTCTCGGGCGTAAACACATCTTCTGGTAATAAACACATCTTCTGGTAATAAACATAAACACATCTTCTGGTAATGAACACATATTCTGGTAATAACCTGCTTCCTTATCCGCCGGCACACCATCCATGCCCAATGGCTGTGATCAACAGTCTGATTTTGAAAGCGAATCTTTAGGGAAGAACAGGTTAGGCTATATCTGTACTGGAGTGGCCATGTGGCTATATCTGTATTGGAGTGGCCATGTGGCTATCTGTACTGGAGTGGCCATGTGGCTATCTGTATTGGAGTAGCCATGTGGCTATCTGTACTGGAGTGGCCATGTGGCTATCTGTACTGGAGTGGCCATGTGGCTATCTGTACTGGAGTGGCCATGTGGCTATCTGTACTGGAGTGGCCATGTGGCCCTCCATGCTTCACCTGACTCTCCCCTCCATGGCAGTGCATCTCTGCATGGTGATACGTTTTCATGGTGATGAGTCTTCATGGTGATGAGTCAGTGTATTGCTGCATGGTGATGAGTCAGTGCATCTCTGCATGGTGATGAGTCAGTGTATCTCTGCATGTTGATGAGTCAGTGCATCTCTGCATGGTGATGAGTCAGTGTATCTCTGCATGGTGATGAGTCAGTGTATCTCTGCATGGTGATGAGTCAGTGTATCTCTGCATGGTGATGCGTCTTCATGGTGATAAGTCTTCATGGTGATAAGTCAGTGTATCTCTGCATGGTGATGAGTCAGTGTATCTCTGCATGGTGATGAGTCAGTGCATCTCTGCATGGTGATGAGTCAGTGTATCTCTGCATGGTGATGAGTCAGTGCATCTCTGCATGGTGATGAGTCAGTGTATATCTGCATGGTGATGAGTCAGTGTATCTCTGCATGGTGATGCGTCTTCATGGTGATAAGTCAGTGTATCTCTGCATGGTGATGAGTATTCATGGTGATAAGTCTTCATGGTGATAAGTCAGTGTATCCCTGCATGGTGATGAGTCAGTGTATCTCTGCATGGTGATGAGTCAGTGCATCTCTGCATGGTGATGAGTCAGTGTATCTCTGCATGGTGATGAGTCAGTGCATCTCTGCATGGTGATGAGTCCGTGTATATCTGCATGGTGATGAGTCAGTGTATCTCTGCATGGTGATGAGTCTTCATGGTGATAAGTCTTCATGGTGATGAGTCAGTGTATTGCTGCATGGTGATGAGTCTTCATGGTGATGAGTCTTCATGGTGATAAATCTTCATGGTGATAAGTCTTCATGGTGATGAGTCTTCATGGT
This sequence comes from Notolepis coatsorum, assembly GCF_963971535.1. Taxonomy (NCBI): domain Eukaryota; kingdom Metazoa; phylum Chordata; class Actinopteri; order Aulopiformes; family Paralepididae; genus Notolepis; species Notolepis coatsorum. The sequence continues at coordinate 78,024,526 of NC_140174.1, read as the reverse complement.
GATGAGTCTTCATGGTGATGAGTCTTCATGGTGATAAGTCTTCAAGGTGATAAGTCTTCAAGTCTTCATGGTGATAAGTCTTCATGGTGATAAGTGTGCATGGTGATAAGTCTTCATGGTGATGAGTCAGTGTATCGCTGCATGGTGATGAGTCTTCATGGTGATGAGTCAGTGTATCGCTGCATGGTGATAAGTCTTCCTGGTGATGCGTCTTCATGGTGATAAGTCTTCATGGTGATGAGTCTTCATGGTGATGCGTCTTCATGGTGATACGTCTTCATGGTGATAAGTCTGCATGGTGATGAGTCTTCATGGTGATGAGTCTTCATGGTGATAAGTCTTCATGGTGATGAGTCTTCATGGTGATGAGTCTTCATGGTGATACGTCTGCATGGTGATGAGTCAGTGTATCACTGCATGGTGATGATTCTTCATGGTGATGAGTCTTCATGGTGATAAGTCTGCATGGTGATAATTCTGCATGGTGATAAGTCTTCATGGTGATGAGTCAGTGTATCGCTGCATGGTGATAAGTCTTCATGGTGATAAGTCAGTGTGAACCTTTGCTCCAAGGCGCTCATTAAAAATAAATGAAAGTCTATTGTCTGTGTGATGCCTGTGGGGCCGGTGTGAGTCAGAGACCGGTGCTGCCAAACACCACCCACCCCCTCAGTGTCACACTGGCCGGCCGCCACCGCACACTCTCCGCTTCTCTCTCCCCCTCCCTCCTTCTTTCTCTCTCTCCCTCCCTCCTTCTTTCTCTCCCTCCCTCTCTCTTTCTCTCTCTCCCTCCCTCTCTCTGTGTCTCTCTCCTTCCCTCTTTCCGTCTCTCTCCCTCCATCTCTCTTTCTCGCTCTCCCTCCTTCCCTCCCTCTCTCTGTCTCTCTCTGTCGCCTTTTCTTTATGTCTCCCCATCTCACTCTGGATCATGATCGCTGTCAACTCGCCACATTTTTCTTTCTTTTGCAGACTGTGTATCTGTCTCTCTCTCTCTCTCTCTCCCTCTCTCTCCCTCTCTTTCTCTATCTCTCTCTCTCTCCCCCTCTCTCGCTGAATCAGCATTGATGCTTCTGAGCAGCTTCTCCATCTGTCCTGCATTTTTGTCCTCCTTTCTCAGCCTCTTTTTCCATCTCCAAAGCCATCTCCCTCCTTCCCTCACAAGCTCTGCAGGAAACCCCACATAGGATACTTGTGCTCAAAGATATCCAGAAGTGATGGAATATTGGGTAAAACAAGACAGTTTTTGAACCAGAGTGCACTTTACACCTTATACTGCACACTTATTGTACCTTACATGTCATATTGTATTGAAGTTTGGGGAAACACCTACAAAACCAACCTACAAAAGATCTGCACGTTACAGAAAAGAGCGATAAGGATAATCCATCAGGCCGGTTATCGAGATCACCTTCTGTTTTTTTTAAGTTTTCTTTTTTTACTTTCTATTTTTCCCCCTTTATTTTTCCATCTTTCCCCCATCCCAATGTTAGTCGTTATGCCAATTCCCAATCCCCTACCTGGTCGTTGCGTGCTCTGCCCCCTACCGTCGGTCTGGGAGGGCGGAGACTATCACATGCTTCCTCCGACACATGTGTAGCCAATCCCCACTTCTTTTCACCTGGCAGCGCGGACTCTCACTGGGGGAGTGTAACGTGTGGAAGGAGCACACTACCTCTCCCAGGACCCGACCTTGCTGTGCAGGCGCCCCGACCGATCTGTAGGAGTCACTGTTTTTACAACGACCAGGACCCACCCTCGCCGGCTTTCCCACCTGCTAACACTGCCAATTGTGTTAGTGTGGACGGTCAGCCAAGCCGGAGGCACCATAGCTGGATTCGATCCCACTGTCTATGTGGTGGTAGACAGATGCTTAGTCCGCTGCGCTACCCGGCCGCCCACTAACCTTCTGTTTTTTAAGAATCAAACTTTGAAATTCACTGACCTGGTTAAACAACGCTAATTATGTTAATTTAAAAAAAAATAAAATCTTTTTTCCTCCGTCTTTTTTTCGTTTTTCTCCCATCCCAATGTTAGTCGTTATGCCAATCCCCATCCCCCTCCTGGTCGTTGCACACTCTACCCCCTACTGTCGGTCCGGGAGGGCAGAGACTATCACATGCTTCCTCCGACACATGTGTACCCAGCCCAGGCCACGTGAGCGGATCGGCGCGGCCGAGAAATCCGCTCTTCGCTCTTTAAAGCTTGGTCCGCTCCGCTAATCGCTCATGTTGACCCCGCCCCCAAGTCGCTCTCCGCTCCCTCACCGCTCACCTTGAATCGAGCGCTCCCCGCTCCCCGCGCCAGATCGCTCGGCTTTTTTTTTTTTTTTTTTTGGAGCATGGTGTAAATTAGCTCAAACTACAACAGTCTACACCCCCTGGGCCCCTTAACAATTGTTTGTATTGAGCAGCATTGTAATTGTACCCATTCTGCAATGTTAAATAACGTTGTTTATCCATTCACTAGCTCTATTAAGCGATGATAGTTAGCCAAGCCACAATGCTATGGTCGCTGCCATTAACGTTAGCATGTAAGCTAACGACAACAACAATGGCGTCGATACTTTTCTAACAGGAGTGAGTGAAGGAGGAGGAGTGAAGCCTGAACAGGATATCACAGGTTCACCCTTCTCAATTCTCATTGGTTGAAAATGGCCTTCATGTTTGTACATCGCCATCTGTTGCTTTGGCATTGTACTACATGTATATTATTACATCAGTGTTAAACCACTGTGTGAGCGTCCCGGAGTGGATTGGAGCGGAGGAGAACTCTCGCTCCGGACGTCGCGCCGACCCATTTTAAAACCCACTCCTCGCTCACGTCAAAACCGCCCGCTCCGCTCCCCGCGCCGCTCACGCTCCGATCCGCTCACATGGCCTGACCCAGCCCACCGCTTCTTTTCACCTGGCAGCGCGGACTCTCACTGGGAGAGTGTAACGTGTGGAAGGTCACACTACCTCTCTTAGATCCTTCCCTTGCTGTGCAGGGAACTGTAGGTGTTGCTGTTTACAACGACCAGGACGCATCTATTCGAAGCCCAAACAATTCGTGCTTCCGCGTTCGAGTTTTGCGCTCTGATTGGCCACTGACCTACGCTATTACGCCCCCCTTATCTACGCCAGTTATCTACGCCACGAATAGACGCTACAGGGCAGCGTGGGGCTCTGAGAGTCACAGGGCATGTAGTGGCAGGAAGCAGAGAGCCTTGCTACTACTAGCCGCGGAGCTAGTCTCTGTTTCACCTAACACTATTGCTCCATGATCATAGCCATTCATCTCTAAAGCTAACCACTATTTGTAAAAGCCACAACCACGTTACCATATTTGTAATAATGTAAATCATTGTGTAAACCTCTCATGTATATAGTATTGTATATTAGTACATTGCATAGTATATTGTATGGTAGCTCTGTTACTTCTATTCTGCATCGAACATTGTACATATGTCTATACTGAACACTGTGACCTCTATTTTTACTTCTATTTTACATGGTATACTATTTTATTTCATAAAATAACAGAAAGCGTAGCAGATAGAAGCATTTTGTATAAAAGTATTCTGTACTTCTGTATGAAGTTGTATGAAGTTTTTACATGCACCAAAGTACATTTACCATAGTTTCTGCAATATGTTTTCAGGTGACAATTATATAATTGTATATTGTCTACATTAGATACAAAGATTTTGTAATACACTGGGGTAGATGTGTTGGTGAGGTCTGAACCATGCTAAAAAGGGTATTTGACCTAAAAATGTAGGCTTGGCATTGATACAGTGTATGGACATTCAGGCCTTGAGGTGATCTATATCCAAAAATAAGTCTTAATTAAAGATGGATGAAATACCCTATTGAAACAGTTAGAACAGCTTGGACAGACAGACCCTTACAAGTTATCACAAACAGTGCTGTATTTGTAATCTGGTATGTCCTAAATGTCTGGATGTAACATTAATGTCTATCTGTATGTCATGTATGCCCTGATGTATTGGAAATGGGTGACTCTGATGTAAACAAGACAAAAGTCTTTCTCTGATCTGTTACCTCATAATTTTAGTTTTAGTCTTAGTTTTACGAAATAAGAAAATAAGAATCACCACCGTGTCCCAAACTGTCAAATAGTTGGTATTACAACATTTACATTTAGTCATTTAGCTGACGTTTTTATCCAAAACTACTTACAAGTTCTGTACGACAGGTGTTCAGGGGGAATACAACTCTGTCACCTGTGTAACAATATTCATCAAAGTGTTGCATGTTATAGTGTAGGTTAGTTTATTAGGACAAATGCATGTTTATGGGGACATTTTTTAAGAAAAAATATTGAATGTGAATAATACATTCCTATCTCTGACTTCACAAGTCTGTTTAGGGTTACTGATAAATGACCCCGTCCTGGATACATTCCTATCTGTGAACACTATAATCACGGTAGAACCTAACATTGCATTATTTTCATGGTTATAATGTATAAAATACATCTTTGTATTATTTTTTACCTCATCATTGTGTAAACAGGTAGAAAAACTATGTTGACATGTCTGTTTTAAGTGTATCGGTCAGTTTCATGGTTTTAGATGTTTATAATTTATGTGTATCCTTGACACTCAACCAATAAACAAAAAAATTCAGAATTCAATAGGATTATGTGATATGATGTTCTTTACATTTACCATAGTTTCTGCTAAATATCCTGCAATATGTTTTCATATGACAATGATATAAATACCCTCTGTCTATAGTAGATACACTGTTTAGAACAAGGCTGTTTGCAAATAGTCTGTTTTACTTATGTAGCACATTAGAGTTACATTCTTGCATGACAATTGGGAGTGGTTAGACAACCTTGCAGAATAAGTGTCACTTTTCAGAAACACGTGTTCTGCAAAAAAAAAAGGAGAACTAACCTTGAGTGGTTAGACAACCTTGCAGAATAAGTGTGTTCTGCAAAAGGAGAAGCTGCAGTTTCCTTGAGGGAACACACACACCCACACACACCAAACTGCCAGAAAGGGGAAGTCGGAGGGTCATAAATCTATTAGACTTGACAGAAGCTGAATACACTAGTTTTAGGCTGCCAGAAAGGGGAAGTCGGAGGGTCATAAATCTGGTCCCAGTGACAGAAGCTGCATACACTAGTTTTAGACTGCCAGAAAGGGGAAGTCGGAGGGTCATAAATCTGGTCCCAATGACAGTAGCTGCATACGGCAGTTTTAGACTGCCAGAAAGGGGAAGTCGGAGGGTCATAAATCTATTAGACTTGACAGAAGCTGAATACACTAGTTTTAGGCTTCCCTATTCGCTATCGTCATTCTCCCTACTTCTATGACAGCTAAGGGGGCTGTCACTTCAGAATCGTGTCAGTGTCAGAACCACTCTAATGTTTCTGTATGTCATTTCCCCCTACGGAGTGGAGACAAACAGAGCATGGGGAGAATTCTTTCTACACACCAACAGCAAACTGACAGAGAGATATTTTTCTTAATTCCCCCTTGCAGGAAAACATTCTCTACTTAAACAGACACAAGTGTCTGAACACATTCACACACATACACACACACATTTATTCTGAAGATATACACAATCTTAAGAAACAGACATTTGAAATGTTTATGTCCACACAAATACATATTGTGAAGATATTGTATTTTTCTTAAGACTTTTGGAATACATATTGTGAAATGTTTATTCTGAAAACCTTGGAATACACAAATACAATCTGAAAAAAAAAACGTTTGAATCTTTTATTTCTGACAATAAAAAAAAAACTTATTTTTGAATCTTTTATTTTGAAAAACTATTATTTTGAAAAAAAAATTAAATAAAAAAAAATGTATTTTGAAAAAAAAATCTAAAAACGGAAGTCCCCGCCCTTACAACCCCTCCCCTTCCGAAACCGGATGTCCCGCCTCCTAAACCGGATGTCCCGCCTCCTTGAACCTCTCGACCAATCAGAGAAGCCCTAAGGGGTCATAAATCATCTTAAAAGGGGGCGTGGTTACAATCCATCAAACTTTGCTATATGCCCTTATAAGGTATGACATACCCCTAAGACCCGCCCCCTTAAACCTCTCGACCAATCAGAGGGCGTGGCTACAATCAATCAAACTAAAAGGGCCGTGTTTTGCATAATGTGACAGAAGCTGCCTCCCTATTCTCTCTCTACCTCCACTGCATCCTTTGTAATGGCTGTCCTTTACCGCCCCCCCGGCCCTTACACCCTCTTCCTAGATGAGTTTTCAACATTCATTCCAACAAAACTCTAGATCCCCTAAATAAGGCTTTTACCGACATCATTGACTCTGTCGGTCTCATTCAAATCGTTGACCAAGACCTAGCCCACGGTCTCACTGTGTCAAATTCGACCGTTTCCCCCTATGTTCCTGCTCTCTCAGACCACTACCTCATCAAATTTCAAATTGATCTGACGGTTTCTCGCCCAGACAGTGTAGAATCCTACATGAGCCGTCGTATTAACGCCTCAACTGTCCCAACTCTAGTTAACTGCCTACCAGACACCCTCTCTCCCTTCCTCTCTTACTCTGGCCCCCTTGATCTCTTTACAGACAAACTTAACGCCGCCCTTCGTAGCACGCTCGACATTGTCGCTCCCCTTAAGCCTAAAATTAAACGTGGTCCGCAAAAACAAACTCCCTGCTTTACGGAGGAAACACGCTCCTTTAAAAAGACTTGTCGCAAACTTGAACATAAATGGAGTTCGACCAAACTCGAAGTATTCCGCCTTGCCTGGAATGATAGTTTACGTAACTACAAAAAGGCACTCTCACTCGCCAAAACCTCATATTTTTCCAGGCTCATTAATGAAAACAAAAACAAAACTCAAAGTTTCTGTTTGACACAGTTGCAAAACTTACTCAGAAACAACCAAGTGCACTAAACCATGCGTTCTCGGCTAACGAATTCATGAAATTCTTTACCAAGAAAATTGACCTCATTAGAGATGAAATTGTTGCTTTACTCAATAATCAGAGTCCCTCCCAACCTCTGATGGGCCTTCCCCCTGACTTTGATTCCAGCCATACGCTATGCTGCCTTGAAAATGTCTCACTTAGTGCCCTCTCTAAATTGGTTGGCGCGGCTAAACCCTCAACCTGTCTGTTTGACCCTCTTCCAGCAACTCTCATCAAAAAACTCTTCCCAACTCTAGGCCCTGCCCTACTCGATATCTTCAACACCTCCTTGTCTACTGGCGTGGTGCCCCTGGCCTTTAAATCAGCAGTCATTAAACCACTACTTAAAAAACCAAACCTCGACCCTCTAATCTTGAAAAATTACAGACCCATCTCCAATCTTCCGTTCCTATCCAAAGTGTTAGAACGGATCGTCGCAACGCAACTTACTGACCATTTATCAAACAATAATCTTAACGAATCTTTTCAATCTGGCTTTAGAGCCTTACACTCCACCGAAACGGCGGTTACCAAAGTCACAAATGACTTACTGCTCTCTCTTGACTCAAACCTCACTTCTGTGCTCTTATTGCTTGATCTCAGTGCAGCCTTTGACACTATCGATCACTCGATTCTTCTAGGTCGGCTTGAGAATCATGTTGGCATTCGGGGTCTCGCACTAGCTTGGTTTAAATGCTATTTAACTGATAGAACACACTGCGTGGTCTATAATGATTTAACATCTGAGACCCTCCCAGTGCAATGTGGTGTCCCACAAGGCTCTGTCCTGGGCCCTTTGCTATTTTCGATTTACATGCTACCCCTCGGCAATATCATATGCAAATTTGGCATACACTTTCATTTTACGCTGATGACACCCAATTATATATACCTATTAAGCCAAATGATTCCTCCCAACTAAAAAACCTTGAGGCCTGCTTGCTTGCCGTCAAAAAGTGGATGTCGCTAAACTTTCTACTCCTTAATGCAGATAAAACTGAGATGTTAATTGTTGGCCCCCCAAACCACAGAGCAGGGTTTCCATTAGAAGAAATTGTTGCCGGTCTCATGAGAGAAAAAAGCAGACATGGGGGAAAATAGACATCCTAACTAAACTAGACAGATTAATCTAAAGGTCAGTCCCCGACCAGGTGAGAAATGAGAGAAATTCCGGTCAGAGTTTATTGAACTTAAAAACAATTGATAGGCAGGCTATATAAAGAATGACATCCTCAATGCATGTAGATTTATAATATTTTAACTTAAAACTAGGCTACTTTTGCGTATATAGTCATTATATTCCAAATAAAATAAGTCCAGAGACTCCGTGCTGCTGCCGACTTTAAATCAAATAGACCTCTGTGGGCAGTCGGCCCGACATTAATAAACAGCAGTCTTTATAATCACATTTTTATGAGCTAACAAATTCCATTATATTGGACATTTGTATTAATTATATCAAGCAAAGAACTGAGAAATTTGGCAGAGAGAGACGGCAACATTATCGTATTTTTGCGTGATGACTCTCTCCACCTCCCAACGACTTGATTGCGGGAGTATGGTGCTGCAGAGCAGCAGATTCAGCTGTAAACAGGCTCTATCTGGGGACCGCTCAACAGCGCCCCCCACCCAACAGCTGAATTGCCAATGGCTGAATTGGAGTACTGAACTGTGCCGCTGCTGCTCCGGCTCTGCAGCTGCACATGCACTTGCAACCCCAGCACTAAGCTCTCGCTGACAACATTATTATACCTGCTTGGTGAAGCAACGATGAAACAAATGTAATGATTGTTTCGTTCATCGCATAGGCTATTTAATCTTAGCCTATTTGAATACAATTCAAATAATCCAATTGTGCTTAGAGGGAATTATTTTCACCGGACATTAAGACCGGAGAGATTAAATATGTCGGACTTCAACAGATTTTGCCGGTCAAATACCGGTAATTACCGGCTAACGGAAACCCTGCCACAGAGGCCTGTTTCAGGACATCTCCCTCAACTTTGATACTTGTCATGTATCCCAGAGCTCCAGCATAAAAAACCTCAGAGTCATTTTTGATTCCTCCCTCTCATTTAATGCACATATAAAAAATTTCACCAAAATTGCATTCTTCCATCTTCGTAATATCGCAAAAATTCGCTCCATTTTAACTCTGGCTGATGCTGAAACCCTGATTCATGCTTTTGCCTCATCACGTTTGGACTACTGTAATGCACTTTTTTCAGGCCTACCTAATTCAAGCATCAAAAATCTTCAACTCGTGCAAAATGCGGCTGCACGGATACTAACTAGAACTAGAAAATTTGATCACATCACACCAGTTTTGTCCGCCCTACACTGGCTTCCTATTCAAGCCCGATCTTTGACTACTTATACGTAGCTTTGTGCAATATGTATATTATTTACATTCAACAGACCTATATTTTGTCTATTTATACATAGCTTTGTGCAATAGGTATATTGTTTATCCAACAGACCTATATTTTGACTAATTATATGTAGCTTTGTGCAAATATGTATATTGTCTACATTCAACAGACCTATATTTTGACTACTTATATGTAGATATGTGCAATATGTCTGGCATATATGTGTACAATTTGACCCTGTGCTCATCTCATATTGCAACGAAAAAACTTCAAAAACAAAGCTTTGAAAAAAAAAGAAAGCCCGATCTGACTTTAAAGTGCTACTCCTCACCTACAAAATTTTTAATGGGCTTGCACCGCTCTATCTATCCAATCTCATCTCCCGATACTCACCCGCTCGTGCTCTTCCCTCACAAAATGCGGGGCTTCTATCGCCCCTATCTCCCTGTCTCCGGCTGTCTCGGGGCAATGACCGGAGTGTTGAATGTCACGTGATTAAGACGGGGAGGACGCGACCCTCTTTGTGCCGCCCCTGTGCCTCAAATAGATTCGCTATCAGCTCTATCTTTTATCTTTCAAAATGTTCAGTTGCTATCGCTATCAGCTCTATCTTTAATCTTTCAAAATGTTCAGTTGCTATTGCATGCACTCATCTGTGTTTCACTACACACTTGAGTGCATGCTTACCAACTGTTAGTCTGCAACACTACTATCACCGACATCTAAGAAGGGAGATCCCCCCTTGAATGGCCCTTCTAAGGTTTCTCTCCTCCACACTGCACTGTAAACCCGAATAAGTTTCCAGAACTTAAAAAAATTGAGGCCATACATGGCCTCAATTTTTTTAAGTTGATAAACTCAAATGTTTTCAGTTGGCTAAGACTTACAATTCTCAGTTAAGGCAACTCAAATATGGTCTGTTACTGTGACTTAAGGTTCTCAGTTAAGTCAAATCAAATATATTCAGTTACTGTGACTTAAGGTTCTCAAGTGGTGTCAACTCAAATATGTTCAGTTACTGTGACTTACAGTTCTCAGTTAAGGCAATTCAAATATATTCAGTTACTGTGACTTAAGGTTCTCAAGTGGTGTCAACTCAAATATGTTCAGTTACTGTGACTTACAGTTCTCAGTTAAGGCAGTTCAAATATGTTCAGTTACTGTGACTTAAGGTTCTCAAGTGGTGTCAACTCAAATATGTTCAGTTACTGTGACTTACAGTTCTCAGTTAAGGCAATGCAAATATATTCAGTTACTGTGACTTAAGGTTCTCAAGTGGTGTCAACTCAAATATGTTCAGTTACTGTGACTTACAGTTCTCAGTTAAGGCAGTTCAAATATGTTCAGTTACTGTGACTTAAGGTTCTCAAGTGGTGTCAACTCAAATATGTTCAGTTACTGTGACTTACAGTTCTCAGTTAAGGCAGTTCAAATATGTTCAGTTACTGTGACTTAAGGTTCTAAAGTGGTGTCAACTCAAATATGTTCAGTTACTGTGACTTACAGTTCTCAGTTAAGGCAATGCAAATATATTCAGTTACTGTGACTTAAGGTTCTCAAGTGGTGTCAACTCAAATATGTTCAGTTACTGTGACTTACAGTTCTCAGTTAAGGCAGTTCAAATATGTTCAGTTACTGTGACTTAAGGTTCTCAAGTGGAGGCAACTCAAATATGTTCAGTTACTGTGACTTAAGGTTCAACCTTAAATCCATGTGATTAAGTTAACAGAACTCAACGACATTGAGGCCATCCCATGCCTCATTTCTTTTAAGTTAATCAACTCAAATTTCTAAGTTAATCAACTCAAATATTTGCAGTTACTATAACTTAAGGTTCAGTTTTAAAATCCATGTGAAAAAGTTAACAGAAAAATAACTACACAAGCACATTATATCAACTTCAAACAACTCTTTTATTTTTTTCTATTCAAAGAGTATAAAAGAGTATACATATATAATCTGTATGTTAGCATAACTAAAATTATGTTGTTTGGAAACTGTAGATTGGATACTCAGGTACAAGTTAAAATAAATGATGTGATTATTGAAAGAGTTTATGAAAATAAATTCCTAGGTGTAATAATAGACCATAAAATCTGTTGGAAACCTCACATAAAACATGTCCAATCTAAACTCTCACGAAGCATTTCAGTCATGAGTAAAGTAAAGCACATCCTGGATAGAAAATCACTCTACATTCTCTACTGTTCACTAGTTTTACCATATTTAAATTACTGTGCTGAAGTCTGGGGAAACAATTATAAGTCTACACTACAACCACTTTTTATACTCCAAAAAAGGGCCATAAGGATAGTTCACATTGCAGGTTATCGTGATCACACTAACATATTGTTTCTGGAGTCAAAGACATTGAAGTTAAATGATCTTGTGGAATTTAAAACGGCACAATTAATGTATAAAGCAAAAAGTCATGCACTTCCAAGAAACATTCAAGAATTGTTCTTTGATAGGGAGGGGGGTTATAATCTGAGGGGAGAACACAATTTAAAGGTGCTAAACGTACGCACTACCATGAGAAAACACTGCATCTCAATATGTGGAGTGAAACTGTGGAACAGTCTAAATGTGGTGCTAAAGCAATGTCCAAACATGAGACAATTCAAACTGATGTATAAGGAAATTATGTTCACAAGGTACAGGGATGAAGAAGGGACTTGATATTCACGGGTGTTTACATTTTTATTTTGTTTTCTATTTTATTTTATTTTATACATATATTTTTTTGTTTTTTGTTTTGCATATATATATATATATATATTTTTTTTCTTTTCTTTTCTTTTTTATGTTTAAAATAGTACACTCATTTGAGTAGTGGAAAAGGGGTAGGATTAAATAAGTGTATACTTCTTCCTACTCCTTTTCGAACATGCAGATTGAGTTGTTTTTCTTTTTTGTTATTGTTTGTTGTATTCATTGCATGTTCGAAATAAAGACTTCAAATCAAATCAAATCAAATGTACAATAACACTGTAAACACCGTACACTGTTTTTGGACTATATATGTTAACAATACCGACCAGGTATTAGTGCCTTGCAAAGTGCAGATATGAAGTTTTCCCCTTTTTTGTATGCATTTAGGAGGTTTTGTTCTTCATCGAAACTATTTATCTTACAAAAACATTGTGTTACAACTTCAAACTCTTTATATTTATTTCTATTCAAAGAGTATACATCTATTTATCTTACAAAAACATTGTGTTGCCCTCTCCAACATTATGGCAATGTTAAAATTGAAAATATATATATATAGAAAATATATATAGAAAATAAATACATGCATGTTATAACATGTACATACAATGTAATGTATATTACACATTTAATCCCTCTGGTCACAATAGTGTAATAATGTTTGTTATAAGGCTCTGAAAATGTTACTGAATGATGTATCAATGTATTTCCAGCAAATATTGAAATAATAAAGGGTCTCAATATGTGCAGTGCACATGACCAGAGCCGTTTACATCCTGGCTGAATTACTCAAATTTGTATAGTGTGGTCATAGAATGAGCAAACATGTTGACGGCAACTATTGTGACCGTTGGGATAACACAGTGTATCTATGTACAGTACAGAATAAAATGTATAGATTATCTGAAAATTGTCAATCCGCTTGGCACATGTAAAATTCACAAACGTTGTGCTGTATATTGGGTCCTGCCAATGTGGAACCAAAATACCAATCCACATTACATGCTATACAGCTGGCAATACTGTTAATAGTGCACATACCTACATATGGAAATGCAGCTGCATGTATTTGCTCCATGATGTATCATGGAACAAGATGGTGTTTTCATTGAAAGAGTTAGTCAGAATGTCAGAGGCACCATCCGTCATTTAGAGCAGGCTATGTTTTCAGAATGATAACTAGAACACTACAGTACTCTGTACTAAGAACACTATACAGTACACTAACTATACTGCCCTGTCAAGGCAGACCGCAGTAACTTCCAAACAGTGAAACTGAGAAAAATGGCTTTAAAGTTTTTTGACTTGCCATCCAAAATGTGTTATAGGTAGATAGATGATAGTACCCAGATTTAACATGTATTAATGAAGTAATCTTTAGGCATACAAAAATATGACGTAGTTATTTTAATTAACCCCAAAAAAGCAGATACTGCACTCTGCTGCACGATTTCCTTAAATAATTATACAGGTAATGTACAGGCAAAGTGCAGTAACTTCAAATGCAATGTTGTTTTCCCTCCAGCTTTCATAACTTCACCTAGCCATTTTATTTGGATCATCATCATTCCAATATATTCAGGTATTAAATTTCATTTTCAAAATGGCTAGGTTAAGTTATGAAAGCTGGAGGGAAAACAACATTGTATTTGAAGTTACTGCACTTTGCCTGTACATTACCTGTATAATTATTTAAGGAAATCGTGCAGCAGAGTGCAATATCTGCTTTTTTGGGGTTAATTAAAATAATTGTGTCATATTTTTGTATGCCTAAAGATTACTTCATTAATACATGTTAAATCTGGGTACTATCATCTATTTACCTATAACACATTTTGGATGGCAAGTCAAAACACTTTAAAGCCATTTTTCACTGTTTGGAAGTTACTGCGGTCTGCCTGGGTTTTGAGTGTGATTTTGTAGTTACTGCAGTTTTTAAAACCCCATATCTCCAAAACTGAGCGACATTAACATCTGAAACTTGGTCACAAGATAAAACATTTATTGACAAGGTCAATTTCACTCATAACAAAATTTTAACTTTTTTCAAGTTACTGCGGTTAGCCCTTGACAGGGCAGTATACTACTGCCTACAAGGTCTCAAGGATACAGTCCCACTCTCAGAATACAAGATCGATGGTCTGCTGCTGCTGACTCCCAAGCGATTCATTCAAGTGAAACGGAACTGAGTCCAGCTAATGGTGAATAGTTATTTTATTAATCAATTATTGTGTCTTTATTCACTCTAGTTGTGTAATTGACCAGTTCATATTCTGTATAAGTTCATATTCTGTATATGTTAATAATAACGCTTCTGTGTTGCGTTTATGGCTCCTGGTATATCGCCTTGTACTCTGTACTGAGAACACTAACTCTACCACTGCCTACAAGCAATGGAAGCAGTCAGAGCAGAGTGGCATTTATGCCCATTGCCTCCTATTGTTCCTCGAGAAACAAACGTTTGGGACTTGGATGTTGCCTTTGAGATTCTGATAAACTCTTTCAACTCTAAAACTTACTTGGATGAAATTACAATAATGCCAGCTATAGACGGTTAAGAAAATTCGAACTGTAAAACTCTCAAATGTAAACATATTACATAAAAAATAAAGAACAAGGTACATTGAGTAGTTTGGACCTATTGGCTGAACATCTGCAAAGTAGTACAGCAACTTTTGAAGGTATTATTTTGACATGACAAGACATTTCAGATGAGTTTCTATAGACACACTTTTGAGGTGTTGGTAAGTGCTTTGGGGTAGTGCATAGATTAGTCCAAACATTACAGGAAGGAATCACCAAATCTGGGGAAGCTGATCATGATATGACTTTCAATGACAATAGAGATTGTCACAGGCTGGTAGTGAACTGGACTTGTGTCATGATCACTGATTACAGTAAGGAATAGAAACTCATCTGAAAGAAGGATGTGGGGTGAGGTATTAATTTCCTTGTCATGTCAAAATAATACCTTCAAAAGTTTAATGCAAGAGCGGTCAGGTGACGTAGCGGAGATTGCGTTCGTCACCAACGCTGGAGACACTGGATTCGCGTGTTCGAATCCAACTCCCTGCGTTGTCACCAGCTTGGCTGGCCGTTCACACTAATACAATTCGGCAGTATTAGGGGGTGGGGAAGCTGGCGGGTGGGAATCTGGCGTTGTGGACAGCGACGCCTACAGGTCAGGTCTCGGCGCTTGCTAAGCGGGGCAGGACTTGGTGGACATAGCGTGCCCTCCCACGCGTTACACTTCACCAATGAGAGCCCTCGCTGCCAAGTGAAAAGACGTCACTGGTTGTCGGCGCACGTCTCGGGGGAAGCGTGCGATCGACTCGGGACGCCCTTATACCGACTCGTAGGAGAACATGCATACAGCACCAGGTAGGGGGGGGGGGGGGGGGAATTGGCACAACGACTAATTGGGACTGGGAGAAAATCCATTGAAAAATCAGAAGAAAAAAAAATGATTGCATCATCAAGTCATTCTTGAGAGTCTGCAACCTGGGCAACAGTTTACCAGCTTCTAGACCTAGTAAAATCTTCTGAATGAATTCAAAAGTGTTGGTAAGTCCCTTGGGGTAGCTGAGGTGTAGTGCATAGATTAGTCCAAACATTACCAGGAAGGAATCACCAATCAGAGATTGTCACAGGCTGGTAGTGAACTGGACTTGTGCCATGGTCACTGATGACAGTAAGGAGGGCCACTGCAACACCCTGAAGCTCTGGCTCATCAGGCGTGTCCTGAAGGAATGAAAGAGACATAATAATCACAAATAAATCCATGGTTTCTACAAAGTGCAGCACAAAACTAAGTATATGGAGTTGTGTTTGTAAGTTGTTTATATTTTAGTTAGAACTATTTTTTTGGTGAGAAGGTTATTTTTATTTAACCAGGTTAGTCCTGTCGAGATCAAATATCTCTTTCACAAGGGAGACCTGGAAGGAAGGAAGACTGATACTTAGCATTTTGATTAACTGTTCACTTAATATACAGTTGTACTGTAAATTATTTTCACTCGGACTCACTGTGCAGGTTTTGAAAAATCCAGAGACTTCCTCATGCAGATACACAGGCAGGGCATGGAGAACAGTGGTACGCCTGGTGTGAACATCATGGATTTCCTATTAAGATGTAAGATTAAGAAGAAAAAAAAGAATTGTATTATATGGAAATGTTTACTGAACAAAGCGGATTTTAAACAGTCCAATCAGATATGTCCACAAATAACATGTTCACATCTTTAATGCAATCAGAAAAATGGCAAACACAATGGTGGACTAATTGTAAAATTCAAAAGCTCATTTGAATCATTGAACCTGTTCAATGTTACAGAGGTTTGACCTATGACATGTCATGTATAATAATCTATTCACCTGTTCATCGTGGATTTTTTTAAATGTGAGCCAAAGCATCTGCCGTGTTCCCAGTTTTGGACGCCTTCTGTCTGAATAACGTCATCAGTCGAGGAAGATGGCGGTCAAGCTCAGCGTAGAATGTGTTGGGCAGGTTCTGGTTGGCAATCAGCTGGAACTCTGCATACACCTATATTTAAAAACAGCAGGACAATATAGTATATCAACATCAATTAGTCACTTCAACTTGGTGGATCTCTTACTTTGTTTGGTTTGGGCTTCAGAGCATGACGGCGGGATTTCTGGCATTTTGATTAACTGTTCACTTAATATACAGTTGTACTGTAAATTATTTTCACTCGGACTCACTGTGCCGGTTTTGAAAAATCCAGAGACTTCCTCATGCAGATACACAGGCAGGGCATGGAGAACAGTGGTACGCCTGGTGTGAACATCATGGATTTCCTATTAAGATGTAAGATTAAGAAGAAAAAAAGAATTGTATTATATGGAAATGTTTACTGAACAAAGCGGATTTTAAACAGTCCAATCAGATATGTCCACAAATAACATGTTCACATCTTTAATGCAATCAGAAAAATGGCAAACACAATGGTGGACTAATTGTAAAATTCAAAAGCTCATTTGAATCATTGAACCTGTTCAATGTTACAGAGGTTCGACCTATGACATGTCATGTATAATAATCTATTCACCTGTTCATCGTGGATTTTTTAAAAATTGTGAGCCAAAGCATCTGCCGTGTTCCCAGTTTTGGACGCTTTCTGTCTGAATAACATCATCAGTCGAGGAAGATGGCGGTCAAGCTCAGCGTAGAATGTGTTGGGCAGGTTCTGGTTGGCAATCAGCTGGAACTCTGCATACACCTATATTTAAAAACAGCAGGACAATATAGTATATCAACATCAATTAGTCACTTCAACTTGGTGGATCTCTTACTTTGTTTGGTTTGGGCTTCAGAGCATGACGGCGGGATTTCTGGTCAACCATGTCATTACATGCTTTGCGGAATCGGTCGCTGATGACTAGCTCGCGGGGGCGCACAGAACACACACGCAGATGCGCCGCTAGAGTATATAAACCAGGCTTAAGAATCACAAGTTTCACTTTAAAACACACAGAATGTGCCAAATGTTAACACAGGAAAGAGAGCTGATCTATATTACCTCAGACTCCATTTTGAGAGCAGGCCAGAGGTCCATGAGCTCTTTCACTGGTGGGCTGGACTTCACTATGGTCTGTCGGCGCAGGGCAAATGTGGTCTGCATCAGCTTTCTATGTCACAAATACATGTAGAATGTAAAACGTTGGGTTGGCAATAGTTTAGCAATAGGTTAAAAGTGTACTTATATCATTTTAAGTTTTCTATTTGCGATCGTCTATTCTGACCCGGAACCGGAAATGGAAATGTTGAACCATCGGAATTGTAGTTTACTTGCCATTTTGTAGAGGAGATCGCTAGCTATCGGCCTGCGTTTCTCCAATCTACACTTCCTGTCACATACTATGGTGGTTCAAAGTTCAGCGTTCTGAATGAATCATATCAATAATTGTTATGATTCGCGATAATAAGCTACAAAAGGTAACGTTTTTGACAAATATTGAAACGCAGTCAGTTTCTCCACACTATTGTTACCATGTAGGAAGAATTAGATCTGAAATTAGTTTCAAAATGGTTACACTGTGGGGGAAATAAAATAGTACAGTCGATTACAGTAAATATCAGTATCTGTTATTATGCACGCCTGGTGATACTATATCCAAATTGAACTCGGCCATTTGAAATATACTATATGTATATATATATATAAATGTGCTAATTGGCTATAATAAGGTAATGTATAAGCATATATTCTATATTCTATAATAATATTTCAAATTGCATTGGTCCGGATGGGAGAATTCAGTACTGTACATACAGAACCTTCAGTTTGATCATCTTCCCTTTATCAATTTCCTTAGATCTTTTGTACACATGATCTCAAGAGGGTACTGAATGTTTAAGTTTGGTCATTATTATCATGGTTTTATTCACTGTCAAAGATGAAAAGAAAAATCATAATTCATATTTTCCTTTGTTTCATCACAATTTAAGCAAGCCTAGTAATAGACACAATATTTCTGACACTGAGAATACATTCATTGAGGTCCATAGATGTTCCTAGATACCAAGAATATGCAAATAGCCCTTGTAGAAGTGGAGCAATATTCCATTTACCTAGGTATACATTTTATGCAGATTTTCACCTGGGGTGGAACAGGTCATTAGTTACAACAATGCTTATGTAACTATTAAAAACGTACATTTTAATCACGAAACAAAATGGCAGACTAACGTTAGCTAGCATGCTAGCTAGCTAACGCTAGTAGCATGCTAGCTAGCTAACGCTAGTAGCATGCTAGCTAGCTAACGTTAGTAGCATGCTAGCTACTGTAATAATATGCAATACTATTTGCTAAAACAAGCTCCAAACTATTTGCCACGGCACAGAGATAACATTTAGTCAAACGATAACAGCCCGGTGATGGTATCTGAACGTGATCATACTATTCCCATAAGAACTCACTTACCAGTTAACTAGTATACTATCTAGCATGCTAGCTAATAATGCTAACAATGCTACAAGCTTCGTTCTGCACTGTAGGCTACTAGTTGCTTGCCACCACGGTAATAATTCACAAAGTAGCATGTAGTCAAACGATGACAGCAATATTATGGTATGTGAATGGCATAATACATTATATTGTCAATGACTTACCAAGGAGTTTGGCTCAGACTATTTGTCAAGCCAGTAGTGAAGACATCATAGCGGCGATCGCGCCAACAAGTTACGTTTGAATACCTCAAGTCCCGTGAGATCTTCTAGGTCTCGCGAGTTGCTTAGGACTACCCTCTCGAAGGGGAGGGGAGGGGGAGGAGGGGAGGAGGGGAGGAGGGGAGGAGGGGATGGGGGAGGGGGAATCTATTCTCCACTTGCACAATCTGATAGTAGCCACTTCCGGCTGACTTCCGGTTGCCAATGGCACTTCCTGTCCCATCCAAATACATTGGTTTTAGCTACTTTTCTCCCCTTATTTAAACAACTTTGTCGTCACAGAGAGGCAATGAAACGTTTGTATTATTATAGTATAGAATGTATTTAATAAGCAAACGTTTGTCAAAACCACTCAAGGAACACCTACAGGAGACTGCAATTCGAAACTGGCCCCTGTAAATGTCCTAACCCAACCCCCTCCAATGTACAGTAATTTACCTAGTATGGTTTTGTCAATATTCCAATGTACAGTTTTGCTTGTTCGTACAGAGTCCCAACCCCCTCCAATGTAAATGACCTAGTATGGTTGTCAATATCCCAATGTACAGTTTTGCTTGTACAGTTGTACAGTGTTCCCGGCCCTACCCAACCCCCCCCCCCCCCCCCCCCCTCCCCCCACACAACCCCACCCAACCTCCTCCAATGTACAGTTTCTACGTCAAATGTATATACTCCCTTTTCTGGACTCTTTTTGTATCACAAACGGTACTGTATTTGCAAATCTGGTATGTCATAGATGTAGCAGTACTGTCTATCTGTATGTCATATATGTCCTGATGAATTGAAAATGGGGGACCCTGATGTAAACAAGACTAAAATCTTTCTCTGGTCTGCATCCCCTTAACAATTGTGTGTATTGAGCTGCACTGTATTGTACCCATTCTGCAATCTGTTAATAAAGTTTTCAATCAATTCAATCAATCAATCAATCAATCAGCAGGGTTTTTGGGCTGTATTTCATGTAAAAACGTTTACTGTTAGTTTCCTTGCTCAGCCAGCATTAGCTAACAGAAGCTAGTGGTTAAACAGGCCGGATTAGCTTTGAGCTAACTATCTTTCCCGACCCATGTATTCATTCCATTCTAAACATAACGTTAGTTTACAAAACATGACCTGTCTATATAACGTTGAGGAACAAATTATAAGTGTGTGGGTGTGTGTTTTGGTGAACATTGGACTGCAAACAGAAAATGCATCACAGTTACAGACAGTAGCTACTGTTAGCTGCACTCAGGCTGGCTGCACTCAGGCGGCGCGATCAGCCTGTTGGACAGGGAATGAAGATCTCCAGCGAACACTTCATTGCCTCGGATTATGTTGTTGGGGGTGGAAGGTTTGTCCAGAAGACCACTAATCAGCTGAAGCCTGATGCGGTTCCCTCGGTCTTCGACAGACAGACCGGCGCAGGCTCCCGGGAGCGATGGCTAGCTAGTTAGCACCAGCCGAGGACCGGCGTTAGCTGCCGGGAGCGATGGCTAGCTAGTTAGCACCAGCCGGGGACCTGGAGCGATGGCTAGCTAGTTAGCACCAGTCGGGGACCGGCGTTAGCTGCCGGGAGCGATGGCTAGCTAGTTAGCACCAGCCGGGGACCGGCGGCAGCTCCCGGGAGCGATGGCTAGCTAGTTAGCACCAGCCGAGGACCGGCGTTAGCTGCCGGGAGCGATGGCTAGCTAGTTAGCACCAGCCGGGGACCTGGAGCGATGGCTAGCTAGTTAGCACCAGTCGGGGACCGGCGTTAGCTGCTGGGAGCGATGGCTAGCTAGTTAGCACCAGCCGGGGACCGGCGGCAGCTCCCGGGAGCGATGGCTAGCTAGTTAGCACCAGCCGAGGACCGGCGTTAGCTGCCGGGAGCGATGGCTAGCTAGTTAGCACCAGCCGGGGACCTGGAGCGATGGCTAGCTAGTTAGCACCAGTCGGGGACCGGCGTCAGCTGCCGGGAGCGATGGCTATCTAGTTAGCACCAGTCGGGGACCGGCGTCAGCTGCCGGGAGCGATGGCTATCTAGTTAGCACCAGTCGGGGACCGGCGTCAGCTGCCGGGAGCGATGGCTAGCTAGTTAGCACCAGTCGGGGACCGGCGTTAGCTGCCGGGAGCGATGGCTAGCTAGTTAGCCCCAGCTACCTCTCACACCTCTCACACCTCTCACACCTATCACATCTCTCACACCTCTCACACCTATCACATCTCTCACACCTATCACACCTCTCACACCTATCACACCTATCACACCTCTCACACCTATCACACCTATCACACCTATCACACCTCTCACACCTATCACACCTATGACACCTCTCACACCTATCACACCTATCACACCTCTCACACCTATCACACCTATCACACCTCTCACACCTATCACACATCTCACACCTATCACACCTCTCACACCTATCACACCTCTCACACCTCTCACACCTATCACACCTATCACACCTCTCACACCTATCACACCTCTCACACCTCTCACACCTCTCACACCTATCACACCTCTCACACCTATCACACCTCTCACACCTTTCACACCTCTCACACCTCTCACACCTCTCACACCTCTCACACCTATCACACCTATCACACCTATGACACCTCTCACACCTATCACACCTATCACACCTATCACACCTATCACACCTCTCACACCTATCACACCTATCACACCTCTCACACCTCTCACACCTATCACACCTCTCACACCTATCACACCTCTCACACCTATCACACCTCTCACACCTATCACACCTATCACACCTCTCACACCTATCACACCTCTCACACCTATTACACCTCTCACACCTCTCACACCTATCACACCTCTCACACCTATCACACCTATCACACCTATCACACCTCTCACACCTATCACACCTCTCACACCTATCACATCTCTCACACCTCTCACACCTATCACACCTCTCACACCTATCACACCTCTCACACCTATCACACCTCTCACACCTCTCACACCTATCACACCTATCACACCTCTCACACCTATCACACCTCTCACACCTCTCACACCTCTCACACCTATCACACCTCTCACACCTATCACACCTCTCACACCTCTCACACCTTTCACACCTCTCACACCTATCACACCTCTCACACCTATCACACCTCTCACACCTATCACACCTCTCACACCTATCACACCTCTCACACCTATCACACCTCTCACACCTCTCACACCTTTCACACCTCTCACACCTATCACACCTATCACACCTCTCACACCTATCACACCTCTCACACCTATCACACCTCTCACACCTCTCACACCGATCCCACCTATCACACCTATCACACCTCTCACACCTATCACACATCTCACACCTATCACACCTCTCACACCTATCACACCTCTCACACCTCTCACACCTATCACACCTATCACACCTCTCACACCTATCACACCTCTCACACCTCTCACACCTCTCACACCTATCACACCTCTCACACCTATCACACCTCTCACACCTCTCACACCTTTCACACCTCTCACACCTCTCACACCTCTCACACCTCTCACACCTATCACACCTATCACACCTATGACACCTCTCACACCTATCACACCTATCACACCTATCACACCTATCACACCTCTCACACCTATCACACCTATCACACCTCTCACACCTCTCACACCTATCACACCTCTCACACCTATCACACCTCTCACACCTATCACACCTCTCACACCTATCACACCTATCACACCTCTCACACCTATCACACCTCTCACACCTATTACACCTCTCACACCTCTCACACCTATCACACCTCTCACACCTATCACACCTATCACACCGATCACACCTCTCACACCTATCACACCTCTCACACCTCTCACACCTATCACATCTCTCACACCTCTCACACCTATCACACCTCTCACACCTATCACACCTCTCACACCTATCACACCTCTCACACCTCTCACACCTATCACACCTATCACACCTCTCACACCTATCACACCTCTCACACCTCTCACACCTCTCACACCTATCACACCTCTCACACCTATCACACCTCTCACACCTCTCACACCTTTCACACCTCTCACACCTATCACACCTCTCACACCTATCACACCTCTCACACCTATCACACCTCTCACACCTATCACACCTCTCACACCTATCACACCTCTCACACCTCTCACACCTTTCACACCTCTCACACCTATCACACCTATCACACCTCTCACACCTATCACACCTCTCACACCTATCACACCTCTCACACCTCTCACACCGATCCCACCTATCACACCTATCACACCTCTCACACCTATCACACCTCTCACACCTATCACACCTATCACACCTCTCACACCTATCACACCTCTCACACCTATCACACCTCTCACACCTATCACACCTCTCACACCTATCACACCTCTCACACCTCTCACACCTATCACATCTCTCACACCTCTCACATCTCTCACACCTCTCACACCTCTCACACCGATCCCACCTATCACACATATCACACCTCTCACACCTATCACACCTCTCACACGTATCACACCTCTCACACCTCTCACACCTATCACACCTATCACACCTCTCACACCTATCACACCTCTCACACCTCTCACACCTATCACACCTCTCACACCTATCACACCTCTCACACCTCTCACACCTATCACACCTCTCACACCTATCACACCTCTCACACCTATCACACCTCTCACACCTCTCACACCTATCACACCTATCACACCTCTCACACCTATCACACCTCTCACACCTCTCACACCTCTCACACCTATCACACCTCTCACACCTATCACACCTCTCACACCTCTCACACCTTTCACACCTCTCACACCTCTCACACCTATCACACCTCTCACAACTATCACACCTCTCACACCTATCACACCTCTCACACCTATCACACCTCTCACACCTATCACACCTCTCACACCTCTCACACCTTTCACACCTCTCACACCTATCACACCTATCACACCTCTCACACCTATCACACCTCTCACACCTATCACACCTCTCACACCTCTCACACCGATCCCACCTATCACACCTATCACACCTCTCACACCTATCACACCTCTCACACCTATCACACCTCTCACACCTATCACACCTCTCACACCTATCACACCTCTCACACCTATCACACCTCTCACACCTATCACACCTCTCACACCTATCACACCTCTCACACCGATCCCACCTATCACACATATCACACCTCTCACACCTATCACACCTCTCACACCTATCACACCTCTCACACCTATCACACCTCTCACACCTCTCACACCTATCACACCTATCACACCTCTCACACCTCTCACACCTCTCACTCCTCTCACACCTCTCACACCTATCACACCTCTCACACCTATCACACCACTCACACCTATCACACCTATCACACCTCTCACACCTATCACACCTATCACACCTATCACACCTCTCACACCTATCACACCTATCACACCTATCACACCTCTATACCCATTCTGCAATCTGTTAATAAAGTTGTACTTAAGTTATGCTTTTACATTATACTTACTTAATAAGTGAATAGTTCCAAGTCAATCAAAAACTATGAGTTTTATTTACTCAAAACATAATGCGGTTTACAGTCTGTATCTACTTAATTATCTTAAGTTGTACTTAATTTATGCTTTTACATTATACTTACTTAATAAGTGAATAGTTCCAAGTCAATCAAAAACTATGAGTTTTATTTACTCAAAACATAATGCGGTTTTCAGTCTGTATCTACTTAATTATCTTAAGTTGTACTTAAGTTATGCTTTTACATTATACTTACTTAATAAGTGAATAGTTCCAAGTCAATCAAAAACTATGAGTTTTATTTACTCAAAACATAATGCGGTTTACAGTCTGTATCTACTTAATTATCTTAAGTTGTACTTAAGTTATGCTTTTACATTATACTTACTTAATAAGTGAATAATTCCAAGTCAATCAAAAACTATGAGTTTTATTTACTCAAAACATAATGCGGTTTAGAGTCTGTATCTACTTAATTATCTTAAGTTGTACTTAAGTTATGCTTTTACATTATACTTACTTAATAAGTGAATAGTTCCAAGTCAATCAAAAAAGATGAGTTTTATTTACTCAAAACATAATGCGGTTTACACTCTGTATCTACTTAATTATCTTAAGTTGTACTTAAGTTATGCTTTTACATTATACTTACTTAATAAGTGAATAGTTCCAAGTCAATCAAAAACTACGAGTTTTATTTACTCAAAACATAATGCGGTTTACAGTCTGTATCTACTTAATTATCTTAAGTTGTACTTAAGTTATGCTTTTACATTATACTTACTTAATAAGTGAATAATTCCAAGTCAATCAAAAACTATGAATTTTATTTACTCAAAACATAATGCGGTTTTCAGTCTGTATCTACTTAATTATCTTAAGTTGTACTTAAGTTATGCTTTTACATTATACTTACTTAATAAGTGAATAGTTCCAAGTCAATCAAAAACTATGAGTTTTATTTACTCAAAACATAATGCGGTTTACAGTCTGTATCTACTTAATTATCTTAAGTTGTACTTAAGTTATGCTTTTACATTATACTTACTTAATAAGTGAATAATTCCAAGTCAATCAAAAACTATGAGTTTTATTTACTCAAAACATAATGCGGTTTAGAGTCTGTATCTACTTAATTATCTTAAGTTGTACTTAAGTTATGCTTTTACATTATACTTACTTAATAAGTGAATAGTTCCAAGTCAATCAAAAACGATGAGTTTTATTTACTCAAAACATAAGAACACGTCACACGAACTCAAGACATTCAAGTTAGTAGAACTTTCATAGAATATTGAGTATACCCTACTCAAACTAATTGATTATTTTGAACGTGCGGGTTTACAGTGTGCCTGTGGAGCATTTTTCCCTATTGTTAGGTTTTAGTGAGTTTTTCCTTACCTTCGCGTGGGGTATGTCTGGGAGTGCTTGCATTCTTATATATTTATTTATTTATTAAAAATGTGTTGGACCTTATGGTGTTCTTGTTCTGTTCTTGACTTATTGTTATGTTTCTTCTTGACTTGTTTAGAGAAGACGTGTACGGCCCATGGGGACATGTGTTGTCGGGCCTTACAAATAAATTTGATTTGATTTGATTTATGGCTGATTTGAGACAGGTCGGCACAATAGCCTGGGACAGAGACATATTCAAAATATCTGTGAAGACATCTGCAAGCTGGTGGGCACAGTCTATAATCATTCTCCCTGGAATCCCATCTGGCCCCCCAGCCTTCCTTGTATTCACAGATTTGCCTCACGTCTTGTGGTCTATGTGGTCAGAGGGCAGTGGAGGGGGTGCAGCCCCATTATCAAGTCCAGGAGTTTTAAAATGGCCAAAGAAATGATTAAGCTCCTCTGCCAAGGAGGTGTTATTGTCTGTGGGTGGTTCTTGGTTACTTCTGTACTTTGTGATCTGCTGGATACACTTGTGACACGAGTCTGGGATTCCTGTTAGTGAGGTGACCCTCGATCTTGTCCTTGTATGCAGCTTTTGCCTACTTTATACCTTTTTTCAGGTTGTGCCTGGCCGCACTGTACCGTTCTCTGTCGCCCAATCTAAAGGCAGTATTTCGCTGTTTTAGCAGGGTCTGGACCTCTTTAGTCATCCAAGGTTTTCGGTTGGGGAAGACCCGGATGCGTGTGTTGATGGTGACATTTTCAATACAGGTCCTTACATAGCAGAGAACAATAAAGGTGACATTCACATCCTGATCAAAGAACAAGTTCCAGTTGGTATTTTGAAAACAATCTTGTAGTTGGAGAGATGCGTCCACAGGCCATTTTGTTCTGGTGGTGGGTTTCTGTTTTTTAATAATGGGGCTATAAACTGGAGTTAGGAGCAGTGACAGGTGATCAGACTGGCCCAGGTGTGCGAGGGGGAGGCTCTGTATCCTTTAGTAATGTTAGTGTAGTCCAGCGTGTTCTTCCCTCTGGTTGCACATGTACATTTACATTTACATTTACATTTAGTAATTTAGCTGACGCTTTTATCCAAAGTGACTTACAAGTTCTGTACGACAAGTCATCAGGAAGGGTACAACTATATCAGCTGAGTAACAATGTTCATCAAAGTGTTGAGTGCTACAGTGTAGGTTAGTTTATTAGGACAAGTGCATGACGGTAAGGTTAGTTACTGTAGGGTTAGATTTCATTTTTTTTAATTAATTAATTTTATTTTATTTCAGATAATGGTTGAAGAATTGCGTCTTTAGTCGATGGCGAAAGATTGGACGGGTTTCGGCTGTCCTAACTGGGGTGAGTTCATTCCACCATTGTGGGGCAAGGACTGGGAATAGGCGACTTCTCTTTGATGACTCTTCCGGAGCTTGGATAGGAGTAGGTCTGAGGTGGCCAGAAGATGCAGAGCATAGGGGTCTTGAGGGTGTGTAGTTAGAGACCATTGACCGGAGGTAGGCGGGAGCGGTTCCCTTTTCCGGTTCCACATTTAACATGCTGATGGAATTTCGGGAGCACAGTCTTTAGATTAGCATGGTTAAAATCACCAGCCACAAAGACACCCTCCAGGTAAGCGTTCTGCTGTTTGTGTATGGCCGTTAGCACATAGCTAAGTGCTAGCTTGGCACTAGCATCAGGTGGGATATAGACAGCTGTTATAACAACAACAGAAAACTCATGCGGTAGATAGAAGGGTCTGCATTTTACTGCTAGTAGCTCCAGATCAGATGAGCAGTGTTTATTCACAATGACAGAGTCTGTGCACCAGTTCTTGTTCACATATATTATATGCACAGACCGCCTCCGTGGCTCTTACCAGAGTCATCAGTCCTGTCGCTTCGGTACTGTGGCAGGGAGGACGCACAAATCGCCATAATCAGTCAGCCGCCCCTGGCAGAAACGTAACACAACCTTGCTAGTTGTTTTGATAGGTCTGCGATGTTCAAGCCAGTAACTGCGGCTGGGTAGTGTAGAGGACTAAGAACTCGCCTACCACCACAGAGACTCTGGGATCGAATCCAGCTGTCAGCGGTACCTCCGGCTTGGTCAGTCATCCCTACGAACACAATTGGCAGTGTTCGCAGGTGGGAAGCCGGTGGGGTATGAGTCCTGGTTGTCGCAAACAGCGACTCCTACTGGTTCAGCAGGTAGGGGATCTGGAGGAGATAACGTGAACCTTTGCATGCGTTACGTTCCCCCAGTGAAACTCCTTGCTGTCAGATGAAAAGAAGTGGCTGGCGACTCCACATGTATCGGAGGAGGCATGTGATAGTCTACACCCTCCCCGGGCCGACAGTGGGGCAATGCGTGCAATGATCAGGAAGGGAATTGGCATAACGACTACATTTGGGGATGGGAGAAAATTATTGAAAGGCAAAACCATTTTGGATATGTCCAAGGCTGTCAAGATGATTAGCCTACATGTGCAGCCAAGGCCTCTGACATGTAGGCCTATAGCCAAGGCCTCTGACATGTATAGCCAAGGGCAAGGCCAGATTAAGACTTCAGAGGCCCCTGGGTCAGATTCTTGTGGAGGCCCCCCCACACACACATGCACGCACGCACAGTGGCGTTTTTATATGTCACTTTAAAAAATATATAGAATATAGAAGTGGTGGGCTCTGAGGGCCAAGCTAAAAGGACTTTGATCACCCCTGCCCACTTTGACAACCTAGGATGGCTTAGAGTAGACGACAGAGTACAGCAACTTGCAATGGGCCTGGTCTACAAGATACACTACACGACCAAGGTACCCATGTACATGTCAAAATAATTCCCAAAGGTCAGTGAATACCACGATCACAACACCAGAGGGAGCTCCACAAATCATGTTAAACCCAGATTCGGCTCAAACAAGGGACTAAACACGTTTCACAATTATGCCACATCAATGTGGAACGCCCTACCCAAAGCTGTAAAGGAATGTGAATCACTACCCACTTTCAAAAACACTCTCAAAGAACACCTACGGGAGACTGCAATTCGAAACTGGCCCCTGTAAATGTCCTAACACAACCCCCTCCAATGTACAGTAAATGACCAAGTATGGTTTTGTCAATATTCCAATGTACAGTTTTGCTTGTACAGTTGTACAGTGTCCCCCACCCACCCACCCACCTCTCCCACCCACCAAACCACCTCCAATGCACAGTCCCCCCCACCCCCACCCCACCTACCCAACCTCCTCCAATGTACAGTTTCTACGTCAAATGTATATACTCTCTTTTCTGGACTCTTTTCGTATCACAAACAGTACTGTATTTGCAAATCTGGTATGTCATAAATGTATAGATGTAGCAGTACTGTCTATCTGTATGTCATGTATGTCATATATGTTATGATGAATTGAAAATGGGGGACCCTGATGTAAACAAGACGAAAGTCTTTCTCTGGTCTGCATCCCCTTAACAATTATTGAGCTGTACTGTACTGTACTGTACCCATTCTACAATCTGTTAATAAAGTTTTCAATCAATCAATCAAGAAGAGAAAAGAAACACATCATGTTTAGATGGGGGGATGGCGCCATCCTCAGGAAGAAAAAAAACATGCACACACTTTGGAGACAAGAATATAATATTAGAATAGTAAGCTTCCTTTCCGTGAATGTCAATTTAATTATAATTAGGAAAGGGAGGGGGTTGAAATGTGTTTTTGTCTTGTTACTCTCTGTGAATTAATGAATTAATGAAAATTGTATTTAACAGATTGCAGAATGGGTACAAATAATACAGTACGGCTCAATACACACAATTGTTAAGGGGATGCAGACCAGAGAAAGACGTTTGTCTTGTTTACATCAGGGTCCCCCATTTTCAATTCATAGTGACATGTATGACATGCACAACATATATGACATCATGACATTTATGGCATAGGGACATACATGACATACAGGTATATAGTACTGTTACATTTGTGACATATATGATATGCAAATATACAGTACTGTTACCCATAGATCCTGACAGAGAGTATATACATATGATGGGGAGGGGACTGTACATTAGGAGGGGGTGGGTGGGTGGGAGAGAAATATACATACGGTGGGGAGAGAATATATACATTACATACGGTGGGGAGGGGACTGTCTATTAGGTGGGGCTGTATGTATGTATGTATGTATGTATGTATGTATGTATGTATGTATGTATGTATGTATGTATGTATGTATGTATGTATGTATGTATGTATGTATGTATGTATGTATGTATGTATGTATGTATGTATGTATGTATGTATAAAAGAAAAAAAATACAATAGAAATATTGACTGACGTTTCTTAGGCGACTCTTTCGAAGTTGGTTAAGGTTAGAGTATGGAATCAGGGCTGGTGTTCTATCGCCCTGCTCTAAGACAAACTCTAACCTTAACCAACTTCGAAAGAGTGCCTAAGCTTAACCGGTGAAAGAAAGAGGCGTCACACGATTGGCGCTACCGGAAACATCAGTGGCCAATCAGAGCGCAGAACGCGAACACGGAACTGGAAATCCATTGGTAAAAGTATTCAGGCGTCGGGGCTGGGATGTGGAGATGCAATTTTCGACTTTTTATTGCTGTTTTTACCTCAAATGGAAAACCTCAAACTCTTATGAAGACAGCAGGGTGTGACGTACTGTATATTTTAGTTGATGAAATATTTTAGTTGACTAAATATTTTAGTTGATGAAATATGTTTTCATTTCAGTGTCACAGTATGACATCGATCTCCAAAATAAGAAAAAAAATAAAAATAAAATGTGGGGCCTTTAGTGACGAGGGGCCTCCAATTTTTTTTTAAATAAAAGTTAAAAAAAAATAAACAAATGTTTGGGTCCTCTAGTGACGAGGGGCCTCCAAAAAAATCAAATAAAAGTAAAAATAATAATAATACTAATTTGGGGCCTCTTGTGACGAGGGGCCTCCAAAATGCCTCTAGTGATGAGGGGCCTTCAAAAAAAAAAAAATTACAGTTAAAAAAAAAAAAAAAAAAAAAAGAATTGGGGCCTCTAGTGACGAGGGGCCTCAAATTATATATATATATATATATTTTTGCGGCCCCTCATCACTAGAGGCCCACGGGCCGCGGCCCGGACGGCCCGGTCGTTAATCCGGCCCTGGCCAAGGGATGATACAAAAAAATCATTAACTGCACACTCCCCACCCTGGACTCCATACACAAACATCACACCATCACACGCGCACACAAAATCATCAATGACCCCCTGCACCCAGCTCATCACCTCTTCCAACTCCTCCCCTCTGGTAGAAGGTTTAGGTCACTAGGTAGTCGCACGGTTAGGTTCAACAACAGTTTCTTCCCCAAGGCCATACAATTACTCAACCCCAACTCATCCTAATTTCACCCCCTGCTGTTATGTTATGTTATGTATGATATGTTATGTTGATGTTGATGTTATGTTGTGTTCCATGTGGTGTATTGTCGCAGCTACCACCTGCACCGTGTTCAAATTCCACCGGCCTGGCCGTGTGGCAATAAAATAAACTTGAACTTGAACTTGAAAGGGGGCCCGGAGAGGTCAATGACGCCAGGCATCAAGACCCCACCAGGCGGTCACTTAGTGACACCGCCCGCCACATCGCCAGCGTATTCGGATAAGGCCCCTCCAAGAGCGGGCCCTTTCCCCCCAATAGCACACCGCCTGGCACACTGACCCTGCAGAACAGGCAGTCAGCATGGCCGTAAGCACTCAAAAAGGTTAACCAATGGAAGCAGGCAGCGCACCGGGGAAACCAGGCAGCAGGCTGTAACCTGAGCCTGGAGCACTGCGGACGAGACAGGCGCCAAAGGAGTCAGCTGAAAACAGCCCCCCCGGCGGAAGGGGCGTATGCTGGCGTTGTTGATCACCATGACAAAGCCTCCATTAAAAAAAAACCCACCAGAGGGGTCGAGGCAGAGAAGGCTGACATGATTGGCAGACGTCATGAACGTGCAGGGGCACACTCAACCGGGTAACCCGGGAGTTGACTCTGCTCCAACACACCAGGGAATCAACCACCCTCTCGGTACAAACGGTGGTTGTTCCTATAACCCCTCAAGAAAAAACTCCAAAGCACACCTGCGGGTATACACCGCCTATACCGCAGTACAAGCGTTTCAGTTTTCCCAGGCCTACGGTATCAACAAAACTTTACTTCGGACCGGGCCCGGCGGCACGGGAAGCACAGGGTTACCAGAGGAGGTCCAAGACCACCCCAACAGCCCCCTCTTCGCCACGCATGAGAGAGGAGCGAAAAGAATGGAGAACCAGCCCTAAGCACACCGCACTTGGTATTCCCAGGCGGTCTCCCAACCAAGTACTAACCAGGACCGAACCTGCTTAGCTACCGAGATCGGACGAGATCGGGTGTGTACAGGTTGGTATGGCCGTAAGCCATTACGATAGTGCAGAGTACAACATGTACCCAACAAAGGGCCTCCATAACGCCTAACCCTGTGACACCCGGACCGACCCGGCATTTTTCCCCCCGAAAAAAGTACAAGTCCCTCAGGGTACCAGAACAGCAGATCTGCATCCCCGGCGGACAACGGGTTAACTTACCTGGACCAGCGCGACCAGACCAGTCCCGTGTCCTAACCATGCCGACATGCCCACTCCAGAAGAGGGGGTAGGTATGCGTGTCGATCTAAAACATGAAAAGAGGGCGCCACCCAGACGGTCCCCATTTGGACCGTGCTCAGCGGCCCACCCCAAGGGCGTGAGACCCCTCTACCTATGTTCTGATCTATTCCGTTAACATGCCCCAGATATGAACGAGAATTCATCGAGACAACCTAGTAAACTGGCGCTCGGAAGAGACAAAACTCCATCCCAGTTGCCCTATAAAAACGCTGTTTTAACAAGCAACCAAGGCGCACTTAGCCAACAAAAAAGAAAGAAACACAGACTGACATGAATCCCACGTGACGCAGCTGAGGGTCATTTTTTTTTACATTTTTACATCCCACCACCCTCACCATAGGGAGGAGACGGAAATCCCCAGAGAGACTTCCCACGTGAGCTGTATAGATTGAAAAGAATATATTGCAACATTGAGCTATGTAATATTTGGGTTAGGGCTCTCCGAGGAGGAGGCACTGAACCAATACACACTCAATAATCGAATTTAATCGAATACACACACAATAGAGCAGAACTCCTTTTTGAAGTTCTACTCACCTTGACAATCTGAGGAAGAGGCTCTGAACTCTGAGGAGGCTCCCTCACAGGGAAGGAGAGTCCGAACTCACAGAAGGCCCGAGGAGGAGCTTTGTGAGGAGGAGCTCTGACAACTCCCTGAAACAGATCCATAACATGGACCTGAACAACTCACGGAAGTCTTACCAACAGAGACGCGCACAGTGACATACTCTATGGCGGGGGAATTTCTGCGGTGCACACGCCCAATCTTCCAGGGCGTGGGACCAGGAAACTCCCCCCCCCCCCCCCTTACCCTGTAATGTGCCGAACAGCAACGTGACAGGAACCTTGAAGGACAGGAGGTTTTAACCCCTGACCAATCAGAAAAGGGGAGAAAAAGGATTACCAGTTCACCCCTTTACGACCCCACACCCATGATACGATGTAATGACAAAAAAGAGCATGAAAAAGTCATAGTCAGCTACATGAAGTGTCCAACAGCTTCACATAGCTCATGTGCTAACCTGCTATCTGATTTTTACTAAGGAAAAAACACAGAATAGAGAGGGCCCCCTTTAAGAGCCCCGGTACCAGACTTACACATGTGCTTCTGTGGCCAAACCTAACCCAGTTGTAGATCACAAGACACACACAACCCTTTATCACAACAAAAAATGACAAAAGGACACTCTCTACAGAGGAACGCCGTTTTTCATAACGAGAGAATACAGAATCCTCGATTATGTATTGGCCACAGGCCTTGCTAAGCACACACGATAAGTGACCAAACAATCTTTTCTTTAGGAAAATATAGTTTCTCAAGCGGTTAGCACAACCCCAGCAATTAAGCTGAGGGTTACATCGTATCCCCACAAACACAGTGACACAATATATTGTAAACAACATGTCTGAGAGGAGGGTGGGGAAGCCCCAGGGAACCGGGGGGATCACCCCTCCTTCCTTACCCTTGATACGACCAAGTTGAACAGGTAACCCTGTTAATATGTGAACACACTGTTCATTGTCATTACAGGCTGAGAAAAGAATTCATTCCTTACTCACATGTCACTAAGCATAGCTTTATAGGTTAAATAACCCCCTTAGTTGTGAGTTCACGTTTACATGAACACACATGTTCTCATCACAACTAACCAGATAATTTGTACACATGTAAAACAACAACCCAATTTCTATGGAGAGAGAAGCTATACCAGTGACAAGACAATTCACACACAACACGCGTCGTATCCTCAATGTATTGCAGCAACACACGTTTTGGAAAACATCGTTATTACAAAACATCTAGAAGGGAAGGAAAGAAGAAGTGTTTAAGGTCCGGTCGGGACCTTCCTAGCCTGAACGCAGGCCAAGCGAACTGCAATCTGGCTAACGGGGCACCGAAGTTGAACACAGCATCCCTGTGTTGACGACGAGGGTAACGTTGTTGCGCCACCCAGCCGCTACGTTTCTCCATATTTGACGCAGTCCTCGCTGGCAGGGCTCCGGTGTAGGTTCGACAAACATCCTCTGTCAAAGATGACGTCATAGTCAGAGTGTTTAAGGCATGTTATAGTCATAGAAAACGTTCAACAGTGTAGCATTAAGCTAACAGCCAATCGACTGATAGCAACAAGCTAACGTTTACTAGCCTGGTAAACACAGCGAGCTAACGCCGCAGCTAACAGCTGACTGGCTAACACAGTAGGCCACAACTAGCACGCAAGCTAAGCAGCTATCACCTGAACTGTACACACATAACAAGCCACACTTCAGACAGGCCGCTGTCCAAGTCCCTCCCCTAAGAGGGAAAAGAAAAAGAATGTCAGAACACAGTTGTCAATGGTGATCCAGACATACAGCAGGGCCAGCACAGTTCCCATTTCGGGCTGCAGCCGACTTTGAGCATGGAACTCCCGATAAAGAAGATCCTATGCCCACATTTCCTCGTTAGGGTATACTTTCATTTGTATATGAAAGATGGGGCCTGCACGGGACAGAGAAGCATCCGCTCGAGAATCCTGGGATCACCAGGTCCTGGTCGGGGCCCACTAGATTGACCATCATGGGCGTCAGACCAAGATCCTCCGACCGCCGTTTAAGCCGAGCAGAGGACCCCAGCCTGAAGTCGGCGTTTCGTAAATTGTCAGCTAACCCCCACAGCATCAACAACAACCAGAGCTCGCAAGCAAAACAGTACATACCCAACCAGGAAACAACCGCTTCTCACAACAGTCGGTGCTTCCCACAGTCCAGCTCTGTGGCCGGAGGGCAACCCCATCCAACCGCAGCAAGGAGGACTGTAGCTGGGGAGCATGTCAGCGGCGTGAGCTCCTAATATGAAAAAGCCGTTGAAGGTCGGAATGACCATCATCTTCCAGACACTCCAGTAACGAAGACAATATCGCCGTATTTTCTCGAAAATAGTGAGAGAGAAAATAAAGATATGATGTCAACGTATCTTCCCGTTCTTTTGTTTTCCAACTTTCTTCTACTAACAACCTCGTCAAGTGGGGATCTACCGAAGGCACTTCCTTGTGGTGAAAGTGAAGAAGGAGGCGAGTAGGTGACCACACTCCTGCTTATGAAGGTAAGCGGATGGGGGTGTGGCCAGACGAATGTTGGGATGTAAAGGTACATGGTGGAATTTTTTATTCAGTGCTCGTGCAAGAAGTGAGGTACAGTGCAACTGGTGCTGAGCGAAGCCATAACGAAACAGAACTGTTTATGTATAAAAACAGGAGTTTTACTGCTCATGACCAACTTGAACAGCACAAGTGTATTAAAAGACAATCTATTTTCAACGTTAAGCCAAGAGAGGTGGGCATGCATACGGCTCACATTAGACTTTAGTGAGCAGCCCAGTACCAACCTCGCTGCCCGGTTATGGACAACCTGGAGCTTCCTGAGGTCACCACATAAACTGAAGAAAGTCACCACGTTTGACTAAAATGGAAAATAAATGCACCTCAGATGTTAGCGTGGCATTGAAATCAGATGTGATGACTTTTGTGATGGGTTTATGTGGTATTTATTATGTCCACCAGGTGAAAGCATTATTATTATATATTTTTTTTATTTCAGATATTGTTTGAACAAGTGTGTTTTTCTAATCTGTTAATCTGACACCACCGTCAACCTATGTCATCCTCTGAAGCTGGACTGTTCCAGGTCTGATATTTCTGGCTATGGAGGGTTATGAGAGAGATTACTGATTTTATTACTGGTCTGATATTTCTGGCTATGGAGGGTTATGAGAGAGATTACTGACATTACTGGTCTGATACTACTGGCTATGGAGGGTTATACGAGTGATCGCTGATATTACTGGCTATGGAGGCTTGTGGGAGAAAGAAGAGCCCTTTGTCTAAGATTGTTCTGCTATGCCTGACCATGCTTGCACAGTGGCAGGCTCTTAAGTTGTGCCGTTGTGCACTCAAGATAAGCTATACTCTACTCTGGTAAAATGCCATCAAGCCAGTTAAACCACAGTGTCAGTGTGGTCTCTTTGTTGCAGTAAGGCCTGCCGGCATTAGTTTGGATGAAGACTGGTATTGTGGGTTTCATTTGCAGCGATAAAGGCATTTTAGAATTTGAATGAGATCTCTCTCTCTCTCTCTCTCTCTCTCTCTCTCTCTCTCTCTCTCTCTCTCTCTCTCTCTCTCTCTCTCTCTCTCTCTCTCTCTCTCTCTCTCTCTACATTATACATCATTATCTCAGTATTTAAAGTAACACCCCCATCTACTGTATCAGCCTCTCTCTCTGTCACACACACACACACACACACACACACACACACACACACACACACACACACACACACACACACACACACACACACACACACACACACACACACACACACACACACACACACACACACACACACACACACACACACACACACACACACACACACACACACACAGCCTCCTAAGACACCAGTTCTCCCACTAACCTCCATGTGAGCAGTAGCTAGTGAGCAGTCATTTTGCTGCTGGGCAGAGGGATCTGCCACTGAGGCTAAATATAACACCCTATCATCGATCACAGTTGTTGAGCAAACACATTTCTACACATGCTCCCTAGCACACTCTCTGGCTCTCTTTGTCTTTCTGTGTTATATGTGTACTGTATGTGTGTGCGTGTGTGAAGTGCTTGGCTGAAGTGCTCTTGAGCAAGGCACTGAACCCCCTGAACTGCTCCAGTGAAGCTGCTCTGTGGTGAATGTGTGGAACTGTGTTTGTGTGTAGCAGGGCGCTGCTGGACAAAAAAAATAGCAACTGCTCGGGTAAAAAAATAAATAAAAAAAAAAAAAAAAAAAAAAAAAAAAAAAAGGAAACTGGCCCTGGTTAAAGGTGCTATACAAAAACAAAGGTGGGGAAATAAAGGTATTGCCCCCCCCTCCATTTTTTTTTACCTATCATTTTTTTTTAATTGGCACGTCCAAAATGAATGTTGTTGTTTACCATTGAAATCTCTGTAAATATCAGACCTTCGCTTACAAGTTGAAGGTGTTCTGAACATTTTGATACTAAATTAAAAAAAAAATCTGACTTGTAGATCCAGTTGGTTTAAGACGTGTCCAGTGATCTCCCAGTGTTAGTGATAGTGCCAGTGTAAAGTAAAGGTCCTGCCACTTAAGAGACCGGAACTGTTCCATCTTCACCCCATTGGCACTGCTTTGAAAGTGTTATCTTTTATTGCAGTGACATATGGCCTGCTATTATTACTGTAACACACATTCACATTCCACAACTGGCTGCACCTACACATAGCATAGCATGTGAAGCCCTCATCATCACCTTCTCACTCCTATCTTGCCAATCTCTCAGCCCCCCCTCCCTGCCCCCGCCCCCCCACCCCCTCTCGTTATCTCCATCTCTCTCTGCTCTTGCTCTTTTCTTCTCTCTCTAATTTCAGCAGCTTCCTATGACCATATATGGGCATCATCCTGTTCCTCTCCTCATCATGGTTCATTCATCTGTTCAGTCTACACACCTGCCTGCCATCAGTTCCTCAACCCAACAGTATATCAACTCTGATTTTCCCTCCACTCGTCATAGACTCCAGTTAGTGTCTATTCTTGTGTTTTCCTATAGTTGCTGTTTTTGTCAGCATTCTGCCAGTTTTTTGTATTCCTGTAGCTGTTCCATCAGTGTGTTTTTCCCTGCCAGATCTATTCTACTATGCCTTCCGAAGATCTCCAGCCTGACTCCTGCCTTCCACTATAACTTGACCTCACGATATTACCTATTGTGACATCTAGGATGATCACAGCCTCATGCAACTTTACAAGCACAAACTAGAGACATGGGCAATTCAGAGGATTAAAGTATTGGTGTCTTACAGTTATTTTGGAAGGATCTTTGACCATGTTTATCAATTCTCAAGTGGTCAAATGTTTTATATTTTTGCACCAAATCAGTGTAATTTTACAACTTATGAGACATAATTGAGCATGGCAGTGTCTATCATTAGGCATAGATATAATGCCCCAAGCTGCTATACAGGCAAACATCTAAACATAATGTGTATTACATATTAATAGAAACAATATTGACATACAGTGTTGAGCTGCATCTCAAATCATTCCTTATGGTCCCAGCTTTCCAATAGTGTATGACACACACTTGTATGTTAATTGTTAATGTTCCAGCACCTCTTTCTTCCCTTGTGTTGAACATGCCGTGTAGCAACACACCAACTGTCTAATTCATTATTTCCCCTACCCAACAGTAAGAATATCAGTACATTAGGCACGCAGTGTTCCTGGCTCCAAAAAGCAGAGCTAACTGATTAATCAAACAAATTCACTGCTTGTGTCAAGGGCGATAATTCTGAACAGCTTGTTTAGGTTTGTTAATCTGAAGACAAACCCTGGCTAAATGCCAAAGAGTACCATTATTCATGTAATTTTCCCCCAGCGCCTAAATACTATTTCAGCCTATCAAATCCATACAAGATCCATTTTCCATAATATTGTCTTTAAAGTTTTCCCCACTGCTTCCCACAGTGCTATCTATGAGTCACTCACATTAAGCTACATCTTCTCCCTTTGTTCTATTATGTTAAACACTACTTTTTCACTGTCATGTCATGTGTCACTTTTGGATTTGGATGACTTATTGTTTGAGCAATGAGAGAGAGAAAACTTAGATAATTTAGGTAAAAACCTACCTGAAAGAAACTGCTGTTGTGCTACTCCAATCACTCCAATCACTCCAATTTTCATCGAGGTGTTGTCACTGACATTATTTCCTAAGGGATTATTGTTGCTCTCAAAATGCATTAAAATGCATAGATTTATACTAAAATCTTCTCAGAGGAACATACAGTACCCCAAGCCCCCTGGCGGGGCTACGACTCATGACCTCAGTATTTAAAAAGATACTGGCAACAGCTCTGATTGTAACACTAACCTCAACCTAAAATCAGCTTTGTACCTTGTGAGTACCAGCCAACATGCCCTCACAAAAAAGGTGGGATATTGAAACGGTCCTCAGACTCCTCACAAATATACAGTAACTATGTCCTATATGTAAACACACACACACAGCGTGTAGTGTATACAAAATAAGTGGGCCATGTATCCCACATGGACCAGGCTTATTTTAGAAAAAAAAACACTTCAAAGTGATAAATAAAAGAACAAGGGCTCTCACGCGCATGAACACAAAATGTCTGTTTGTTACATCACAAAAGAGATGTGTTAATGTCTGACCCAGATTATTAATGGAGAGTGATAGATTATGTCATACAACAAAAAATACAAATGAGGTTTTCCTCATTGAAGTGGAAGATGAATTGTTGAAGTATGTTATCTGCATGTAAAGAGATCTTGGAAAAATCACATCTTGCTCGTAAATCTTCTCTTTTCTAAAGTTAAACCTAGTTAAATATTTTTTACAATTTGACTTTCAAATCGTCTAAAAACTTCAGCGCACTCACTGTATTGTCGGGGAAAAAACCACCCATCTGGCACTCCAGAAGGTTCAAACATAGGTCAAGAATTATTTGTGAAAAAATTTTACCTAAGACATTATACCATTATCCAGATGGTCAAATACATTGTGGATTGTATTTCTAAAGCATGATATAAATACTGATCAGAGATTGCTGCACTGAATAATAATAAGCGCTGGCAGCACAGACATTTCCAGGGCCAGGGGGAAAACAAATTAAATAAACATTTTCATAAAAAAGAAATCTTCCTTAAAAATAGTAATCCATAGCTGACTACAGGGGGGTAGGTCCAGATGCATCAGGGTCTTGCCCACAGAGCACTTCCCTGAAATCTGAGATGCATGTGTGATGTCACTAATAGGTTGAACCTGTCATAGTCCAATAACTTGACACCTTTAGCTTTCAGCATACACAGAAAGCCAAGTAGGCATTGGCATGTCTTGAAAAAATATTCAGCTGCCAACTTGGAATTCCTGGTAAACGTCAATGGGTGTGTGTTGCTAATTTTGTATATCCATAGATCCTTGCATAATGAAAGTGTCTTTCTAGGGCACCTCACCAGTCAAGGAAATAAACACAATGGCTGGTGTAAAATGTTATTTTGATTTCTTAATCTAAAAAGGGCTCTTGGTGACCTAAGTAAACTTTAATGCACGGCAGAGTGGCAGAAAAAAATAATCAAGAATGGACTGAACAGTGAACACGGCGGCTGGGTGGCGTAGCGGAGATTGCGCTTGTCACCAATGCAAGAGACTCCGGTATCGAATCCCAGTCTCAGCATTGCCTGCGGCTTGGACCGGCCGTCGTACTGGCTCATTTGGCAGAGTCAGCGGGTGGAAAGTCGATGGGTGGGGATTGGACGTTGTGGACAGCGACTCCTACAGGTCGGTTGGGTGACGCCTGCACAGCAGAGACAGGAAGTAGCAGGGGGTAGTGTGATCCTCCCACGCGTTACTCCTCGCCACTGAGAGTCCGCGCTGTCTGGTGAAAAGATGCGACAGGCTGCCTCCTCGTGTACCGGAGGGGACACATGATGCAAGGTTTCTATCCTCACTACAACCGACCAGTGGGGGGCATAGTCTAGCAACATTCATGACAGGGGAGGGGAGAATTGGCAACAGAAATTGGGATGGGAGAAAAATAGAAAAATATGGAGAAAAAGTGGATAAAAAAAAAGAATGGACTGAACATACTTCAGAGCACAAACATGAAACATCTGGCAGCAGACATAGCAACAGTAGATGCTGAACATGGACAATGGAACAGCACAGAGGACAGGGGAGAGGGAACTAAAATACATAGAGGAGCAACAGACAAATGAGACAGAGACAAGGATAACACATAATGACAAGTGGAAAGGCAGACCAGGGGAGAACAGTCCAAGAGAAGATGGGAGAGAAAGAGAGAATGGGGTTATACTAATCTGAGAGAATATATGGAGAGGATGAGGCATTTTGGGTCTGCCTATGAGCCAAGGTCTTAATCTCCCTTCTTTTCTCTCTCTCTCTCTCTCTCTCTCTCTCTCTCTCTCTCTCTCTCTCTCTCTCCTCTCTCTCTCTCTCTCTCTCTCTCTCTCTCTCCCTCTCTCTCTCTCTCTCTCTCTCTCTCTCTCTCTCTCTCTCTCTCTCTCTCTCTCTCTCTCTCTCTCTCTCTCTCTCTCTCTCTCTCTCTCTCTCTCTCTCTCTCTGTTTTCAGCTATGCTTTTGGATCTTAGAGAGCAACACACACACACACACACACACACACACACACACACACACACACACACACACACACACACACACACACACACACACACACACACACACACACACACACACACACACACACACACACACACACACACACACACACACACACACACATCCTGCAGATGATGTCTGTGGAGCCTGACTAGATCAGTGTAGGGCAGAGTTGGGAAGTATAGGATTACATATTAAAAGATGATCTCTATTCCAACTATATCTGAGTCAAAACTCAGTCTCATGTCTAAAGCTTGTTCAAAATGCAATCTGTAATCCAGATTTTAACAAACAAATCACCCTCACACCACTGAAAGCTGAATCACATGGATTGGAGAGATTTGTTTTTTTCTAAATTATTTTATTGATTGAGTGAGATCCAGATTGAATGACTGTGTGAGTTATTAATGCATTTAGATGCTCCTTTCAGTCACAGTTCCAAATGTGGAAATGGAGGAGCCTGTGAATAACCAGCAATTTTACAGCCAAGGGTCACAAGCCGTTTTACTGTCGGAGTAAAATGAGCATTATCACCAGACTTATTATGTGGCTAGTTCATGCTCATGTTACACCATGAGGCTACATTATACCTATACACCTGCTAGGGTTGGGCATGGTTGTCACAAATAGGGCTGTAGTGTGGATAGTTGTCACAAATTGGG
Source organism: Notolepis coatsorum (assembly GCF_963971535.1). NCBI lineage: Eukaryota > Metazoa > Chordata > Actinopteri > Aulopiformes > Paralepididae > Notolepis > Notolepis coatsorum. The sequence continues at coordinate 77,981,826 of NC_140174.1, read as the reverse complement.
TCAGGAACATAATTGCAATTTACACCAGTTCAACTAAGTGCCAAATACAATTATGCTTTCATTTTCAGCAATACGGCTGTTTTGGGAAATAACAATTGACCTCAACTGCTGATTACTGGCTGGTTTACTAACATGTCTGAAGGGAAGAACATTAGATTAGATTGTGAGACTATAGACCCTAACAGAATCATACATATCAAATAGTGGCTAGCAGATGATGATGATTACACCATTCAAATCACAGTAAAATACATGTATAATCAATTACTTACAGTGAATATTTCATAACATTTTGTGCAAACCAAGGTGGAGATCACATGATTTTCTTTGTCCACATATAATCTCCCATTTACCAAATATGATTTTTAAATAAGCTGTATAGTGACGTGAATGAAATTGGGCTTTGTATGAGGCACATGTGTTGCCAGATTAGATTGAGAAACCGCCTTATCCTCTTCATACACTGCGCTTAATTATTCCTGCACATCAAAACCAGAAACCCCAAGAACGCATGAATCTGTGGTGTTGTCGAATTCTTTTTGAGACAAGTGAGTGTCAGTGAGTTTCATTTGGATATTCTTTTCAATAGATGAGCGACCATTTTGACTGTGTGACATTTGTTTAATAATAAATAATAATAAACTTTATTTGTATAGCACTTTTCATACAGAAATTGCAGTTCAAAGTGCTTCACAGCAGTAAAAAAAAATACAGGCATAAGCGAGCATAAAAAATATAGAGAGGTAGCAAGGTAAGATTAGGATTGCATTAGTTTCATTTACAATGTTTGTGCTCTTGACAAAGTGCAGTGTGAAAGCTAACCCAACCAAATGAAAAGTGCAACAATGTTGCAACTTCACCCTCTTAATCATAGAGAGTCTACTGAACTATAGGTGTGAAATACCCCATAGTCACCATAGTAACCATTTCAATGTAGCGAGAATTTTTTTTTAGGATGTGATTTTTAGGATAATCAATAAACAAACTAGAGACCTGGGCCAGAGGTTATGGCTTTCCTAGGTTTATTGGAAACACAGGGGTTTCTGAGCCATTTTCAGGACAGAAGTGCTCGCCAGCCAATGGCCGATTTTTTTTTACCATTTTTAGATTTTGCACCAAATCTGTGTAAAAAATAGTATCAACCCAAAAATCACCTTATGAGACATAATTGAGCAAGGCAATGGCTATAATTAGGCATATATGTAATGTCCCAAGCCCCTATATACTCAGGATTCTATTTGAATAGGCACGATTAAAAACATGTATATTGTATATTAATAGACATCAAATATTGACATAGTCAAGTCAAGAGTTTTATTTGTCACGGCATACAAGTATACAATGAAATGCGGGGGGTCTTGCCCGCAACGATTGTGCATAATACAATAGTAATATATAATAAGAATCCAATAGAACGACATTGTGCAATACAATAAGTAAACAAAGTAGGGCATATCGGTATATGTACATGAGTTATTTACAGAGCATGGTAGGACATGCTAGGTCCTGTGGTAGTGCAATACACTGTTAGCTATGGATGAGGCACTGGGTCTTTATGTACACTGCTATACAATGCTATATTATACAATCTCAAGTTATACTATACTATTCTTAAAGTGACCTTTCCTTTTGTAAAGTGACCATAAGTGTGAGCGTGTGCAGCATGAGTGTGTGTGTGTTCATGTTAAAGTGGCTGCTAGTGTGTGAGCGTGTACAGTGTGTGTGTTGTGTGTGTGCTCATGTGTGCTTGTGTGTGGAGAGTTCAGTGTTGAGCTGCATCTCAAATGATTCCTTACGGTCCCAGCTTCCCAGCGGTTTAAG